>NW_027192569.1:952903-1203718 GCF_042370625.1 Thermothelomyces heterothallicus | reverse complement strand
TAGAAGGCCTATCTATAATAGGCAAGGACCTAGGGTATAGCCTTTACCTTAGAAAAGTACGAACTTATCTACTTTAACAGGGGCCGGAAATAGTAGTTATAACTACTAGAGCTCCTATAGCCTAGAGGGGGTATTACCACTATAGCCCCTTCGAAGTTAGCTAGATTCCTAGGGGTCTAGCTAGACTAGAGGCTATAATAGGGCCCCTACTATATAAAGGTAGCTAAGAAGCTAGAAACCTAGGAGTTTGCCCTAACTAGGCTTATTATAAAGACCTAGGGCCCTAGCCTACTATAGGCCTACAAGGTCTATACTAAGTATATCCGTAGCACCCTAACTTATAGGGCCTCGAACTTCTATAAGCCTACCAAGCTAGGGGGTAAGCCAGAAGGCCCTGCTAGGGAACTATCGAAGGCCTAGTATAGGGCCCTTTAGGTAGTTACTAGGGCCTATAAGGCTACCCCTATCCGCTACCTTGAAACGGAGGCCTAGGTACTACCCCTTGACCTCTATCTTAACAAGAGGCTAGCCGACTTCAAAGCTAAACTTGACTAGCCACTCCTATAGACTAGGGCAGGCCTAGGGGCCTCCTAGGTCCCTATAAGGGCTCTTATCTAACAGGCCTATAATAGGCTTAGCTAGAGGTTCTAGAAGAGAGGGACTAGGGTAAGGGGCTAGGAGCCGAAGCCTATAGCCCTAGAGGTAGCAAGGTTAATAGTCCGGTAGTAGGTCTAGGAGGGCTATAAAGGGGGTTAACCCCCCCTATAGACCTTATAAAGTGGATTATAAGCTATAGAACTAGCTATAGTAGCTAGCTAGAGCAACCGTTAGAAGGCCGACTAAGCTAGTAAGAGGATATAGTATATATTAGACAAGGACCCCCTATATCTAGTTTTTATAGGGGAAGGCCTATAAAGGTACTAGGGCCTAATAAAGGCCTAGAGCTCCCTACTAGTATAGGCCTATATAGGGGCTATTAGCCTCCGTGACTTTCTTTTTAGGGTTCAAGTCCTAGGGGTTAGTACTCCTTACTATGCCTATAGCTAAGGGAAGGAGACTATAAAGCACCTAGTTATCTAGTGCCTAAACCTACTAAGAAGCTAAATATAGGAATCCTAGGAAATATAGTTATAAAGGGACCTAGACCTTATTTTATAGGGTATAGGGACCTATAACTATCGTTTGGTAAGGAGGGTTCTATAGTAGCTAATAGACCTAGGGAGGCTTCTAGAATACCGCCTCGTAAGAAGGCTAGACCGGGAGGGAAGGCCTCTATAGGGCTATTCTAGCTACTTCTCCTTTTCTCTATAGTATATTAGTTTTCTAGATTAGGCGTTAAAGGTAGGATAGAGGTTTTTATCTGGCCTATTAGGTACGGTTTCCTTTGTATATAACTAGAGAGGCTTTAGCATGCTTATTAGTATAATGGTGTAGGACTAATAATAATAATAATAATAATATATTAATTTTAAATATAATAAAATCTAATAATTAATCTTTATAATTTTATTAAATTAATTTAGAATTAATTATAAAGCATTTAATTATATTCTTTTAGAATTATAGGGAGGGATAAAGTTGACCTGACTAGTCTAAAATATTTGAAGTTTTGGTCTGGTCAGGTTAGCTTAAGCGAGCTCGCTTAATAGGGGGTTTGGTTAGCTTAAGTACAAGGGGTTTGGTCAGGTCACCTAAGAACTGCTCGGAAATTAAAGCTCCATCGCTTGCATCGCTCACCAAAGCACCTCGATACCCCTCACCAAAGCACCTCGATACCTATTTTGCTACAATGGACTGGCTCATTACGTTGGGTGTTCTCGCCTTGGCCCTACCGTCTCTCTACCTATATACGGTGTCCGTTCTGGCAACTCGGTTCCCTACCCTACGCAACAAAAGGATATGCCTGTTGATCGCTCATCCGGACGACGAGGCCATGTTCTTTGCACCTACGCTCCTGGCCCTCACGCGACCCGAGCTAGGTAACTATGTCAAGATCCTGTGTCTGAGTAGTGGTGCGTTGTGCCGATTTCAATCCCTTCCTCAACCATTTCTGCGATGTGACGAGCTGACTGTGGGGGGGGGAAGGGAATGCATATGGGCTTGGCGAGACACGCAAGAAGGAGCTTATCAAGAGCTGTATGATGCTAGGTGTGCACAAGGAAGACGACGTTTGGATTGAAGAGAGCCGGTAAATCTACTCCCTTTACTGCCCCTACCCTACTTATCTGTAGCAAGCTAACCAGCTCTTCTGCAGTGACTTGCCGGATTCCATGACCGCGACCTGGGACGCGACCAAGATCTCGAACCTCCTCTGCGTACAGTTCGCGCCTGACCTTGTTAACAAGAAATCCGCGTCCGCGAAACGCCCCGCTAACGCCCCGACCGCCTCCATCGATGTGCTCATCACCTTTGACCGCCATGGCGTGAGCGGCCACCCGAATCATGCTTCCCTTTACTACGGTGCGCGAGGCTTCATTTCAGCCCTCATGCGAGATCGTTCTGGCTGGGCCTGCCCCGTCGACTTGTACACACTGACCACAGTGCCGCTATTTCGCAAGTACATGGGCTTCTTTGACATCGTCGCTACCCTCATCTCTTGGGCCCTGCATACCCCTATGCGCGACCGCGCCCACCCCGGCGGCCTCGTCTTCCTCTGCGGCCTCGGCGCTGGCGGTGTCAGCACCGCGTGGCGCGCCATGGTGGACGCGCACAAGAGCCAGATGGTCTGGTTCCGCTATGGTTGGATCACTTTTAGCCGATACATGGTAATGAACGATCTTCGGCTGGAAAGGAACGCTGTATGAGCCTCGCGGGGTTGTAGGACTTCTGCCTCCCATGATGTTGTAGGTGGAGACCAATAATTTTCTCATCTGGGATGGGCTAAGGTAGTAATGCTGCAGTGTATATTAAAATGAGATCTCCATCCCGGTATATCTATAAACGGGAGAAAAAGGGAGGGAAAAGGATATACTTATCTAATTAGTAGTAGTGTCCGACCTACCCTTAATAGCTATAAAGATAACAATAGAGCTTCAAGCTTATCTGTCATAGGTAGTTTTTTAAGTGTAATAGATTCGAGGCCGCCATAGTGGCATGTAGCTAGACCAGAACACGCTAGGTAGCGCTCTAAAGACACCAACACGATATACGAGGTGTTGACGTCCGAAGGAGCAGCACTACCTCATTAACAAGTCGCGTAGGCGAGAGAGTCTTGAATCGAGAGTTGGAGAACCCGGCAGGAAGAGCACTCTACAACTCTCGGAGTGTTAATCACTCCGGGATTCCTCAGAATGCGCCGGCAGCGCTCGGAACGCCAACACAATGGACAGCGACCGCGGCATGCATATAGTGTCGCCGTCCGAGGCCATAGTATTGTCTATATTTGGCAAAGCGCGTTAAATGATCTTCTCCCCGAAACACGGGAGTCTATTGGATTCGTGATAGGAAGGGGTTCTCGTCAAGTGTATTACTATCTACGGGTTACAGGGAAAGAAGCAGGAAGGGTGGCAGAAGGGAGCTCGTTAGCCCCTCTCCGACGCTTTAACCGGCTAGCTCGTTCAGGGAAGACTAAGACGTATGCCTGTCGCAAGTATAAACAGGCTAGCTGGCTTGACAGATTAGGAGCCTACTTGATTTTACCACCTACAAGCTATAGGAAGCAGGAATAGCGGCAGAAAACGGATACTAGGGATGTTTATTAACCGTCAGCTTAACTTGTCACGAAGCGCGTTATAAAGAATGCTACATATAGACTAATCATACCTAGTTTAGCAAATGTATAGGCTATAGGTACGCCTCTATAGGTATAACCCCTCAGTAGCTACATAGGAAGCCTACTAGGGTGGGGGAGGCGATAGGGAGAGGCGCCGAGATCCATTGAAAGTAACCTACAGTGTAGGAAGGAGGCTACGAATACGCATCTTTGGTGCCGGTAAGCTCGGATCGGCAGGTGCATTAGACTCTTCTTATTCGGGGAAGAGGAGGAGCGGCACGGAATGGGTATCACAACAAGAAGGGTAGCATTCGCCTTGTTAGGGAGGAATTCGTCTACCATATACTCGTAGTGCCTACAGTACCACCCTCCTCCTCTTGACCGGTTCCTCCTACCTCTCTCGGAACTCCCTCAAGCCAGTATGACGCGCGGTCTATTATTAGCTAACACCATCTCGACTCAGTTCATTGATTGGCCTGATTTAGGCCGCCTAGTCACGATACACTCCATCCCCGCCTGCCCGTCGGCCTTGGACATCTAACTATTTGGTATACAAGCACCAATATTCCTGAAAGTGTCGTGCTTACGAGCTGGCTATATATGGCGTTCATAGGTGTCTGTCCATCATGCAACCCTCTATGATAAGTCGTAAATTAGTGGCAAGCTCGCTTCTCTTTTCCATGTTGATCGACGAGGTAATAAGACTGACTATAGTGCTGTCTCGGAACTCTTTCCTTATACAAGCGTCGATACCTCCCCCTCCAAGTAGGGTGCTCTCCGGACGCCCTGCCACGACTGGGTCGAAGGCGTTGGATGACATTGCAGCCACCCCCCCCCCACCCCTCCCCTCCCCTATACCGTGCCAAGTGAAGAGACTCGTGTCTAGTTGATGCCTTTCACGAAGGGCGTGCTGGCCGGCAGCATGGTACTACAACGTAGGTTCCCATCCCTTCTTCGTAATCGAGTCAGATCGCTACATCATCGAATCCGACCACTAGAGCAGAAGCCGTGTCATCGAGTTAAGTACCTTGACAATTCGACTTACTCGGCGTGCTGGATTGTGCAAGCGGCTATGCCCGCAAGCCCCCGCAAGCAATAGTGACAAATGGTCTGTACCAAGTCGTGGTCGCCTCCAAATTCGCGTCATCTCTATACCTTCATCCCCGTCTTTCATCCCCCTCTTTTATCCACCTCCTTCCCTTCTTCATCTACCTCCTTTCCTCCTTCTCCGCCTCCTTCATCTACCTTTTTATCTCAACCTACCCTACTAACAAAACCATAGGTGGCGACTCTAAGAACTCGACAAGTGAGAAGCGTAGTAGCATCCGACGTCAGTGGATCCCATACCAACCAAGAAGCCAGCACGAGCGACGGGCCAATATTGCGAAAAAGCGCCTGCGCACCGCTGCGAGAACCACAAGCCTGCTAGAAGCCGTGCCCGTCGGCCCCGCTGTCGCAGCGTTTGAACCGGCATTGTCCCCCTGCCGGTGCGGATCCTGTGACATGGGCTTAGACGGACACGGCAACTGGATGGAGGCCAAGTGCCATAGAGAGGGAGATCACGCCCATCGTTGGGAAGCACGGTGCTCCTGCTGCACCGAACGACTGAACGGAGAGTGTCACTGCGACTGGCCCTCTGGGACCCTAGTTCTCCTCCGCTGCATCATCTGTGGAAAAGCAATTTGTGAACCGGGCTCGACAGGCACGGATACTTGATGAAGGCCAGGTGCAACGACGAGAGAGATCACCAAGACTAGGTGCAGAAAAGGAAAAAGGGACACCTAGCAAGTCTATGCAATTGACGCACCGACCACGTGACGTTGGTGGAGAGTGAGGATGGCAAGAACGGCGACGATACTGGATTTAAATACTATAGGATTAGACTCTGGAAGAGTATCGCCTTAATAAGCATTATGGATAAAAACATCTACCTCTTTAACCAAGCTTCTAGCGTATTTCGAAAGGCCCTAATACTAAGCGCGGCATCCAGTGCAATAAAGCTCTCGGCATTACCCTCGGTCGCGCCTAAGCGTTCTCGAAGAGTGTGATATATAGTGCTGGCCGAAATCTCAATATGCAGCATGCGGTTTCCGGAGTAGCCACTTTTGTTTACTACCCCTGAATTTTAGGATGAACAAGCAAGATCATGACCTTTCTTCGAAAATGGTATTGGATTGACAGGGCTACAATCCTTCGCAGCCTAGCCTTCCCTCGCAATAAAGCCAACCAAGAGGAGGGAAGGCCGATTTCTCGCCGTCGCCACCCTGCGGACCACCAGCGACGGATTGACTCGCAACAACGGACGAAAGCGCTAACTCCGGCCCCCTTGAATGCGAAACACGGTGAGCAAGGCGCAAGGCTGAGCCCGCCCGTGACCTATCACGAACAACCGCGTCCAGTCTCGCACACCTCATGGAGATGGTGTGGCCGCAAGATGACCGCTGATCTAGGACATGTGTCGCTGGCAATGCTCCCAAACCTGATTTTACAATGCCGAGTGTACAACGGGCTACCGAGGTATGAGTAGGCGATAGGGACAAATCTACGCAGCGAGTAACGATAATTTTGTTGCAATTCTGCGAGGTTTGGAAGAATCAATTTTCCCGATTCCTTCTCGAATCCATTATCATACGCATAAGGTATAACCTCAACTTGCTACGAACGAAGTGACTTTGACCAAGACCGAAGCTTTGAATGGTAACCGGGTTGGGCATGGCCCTAATATCTGTGCTCAGGCCTTCCTTGGCAACCATTTCGTCAAACATTACCAGGTCTTCCGATTTCGAAGCCCTAAGCGTCACTTTATCCATCGTAGCCAGATTACAGTACGGCCCCGTCATCGAGTCCGTACGAGACGAGCCGAACTCGAGAAGCTTCCCGCTCTTAAGTTGTCAGCACAGATATCCCTCACGTAGATTCCGAGGTTGTTCAAGGAGCGGATATCTCGTAGTATCTTGCGTAGGTTTCTGGTGTTGACTCCTGAGTCACCGGGCACCAAATCCTTAATAATGGCTCGGATTCGGCGGTCGTGTCCGGTGGCCCGGAGAAGGTCCTTGTCGATGGCCTTATTGCCCAGATCAACGCCGCAGTCTTGGAGAAATTGCTTATCCCGCTCCGACAAAAACAGATATCCGTGGCATGTGACCGCTATCTGTCGTTTCAGTTGCCGTTTTTCTTGAGCCTCCTTGAGGGCATATATTCGAGATTCAATCCTCACCTTAAAGACATAGCCTTGCCCCACAGACTGGCCTTCACAAGTCTCTCTAGCCATTCTATTGGCACATTTTGGTGTTGGAAGGCGTGCAGATTTGGACCGGGACAAGGAGGTAGCGGCAACGCGACGGATTTTTCGACTTCTCCGGTTAACTATCATGATCCTTCAAGTCCGAGCTGCAATAACATGGGTGGGAAATGGTAGGCCTGGTGTTCTCAGAATGACTCATAAAGTGAGAAATACCGTGAACTGCTTTGGTCCTGGGGCCCTGGATTTTGCACGTTCTTTATCTATGGCATCGCACGACCTCATCTGCCAAGGGGTCGGCCACACATTCTTTCCCTCTCTCCCTGTCTGCCATCCCCTTCCTCCCCTCTCTTGACGACATTGGCGCTGCTCTCGGGCTGTATTTGTCCCCGACTCGATGTCCTGGGGCCGTGTTCCTAGCTGTTAGTAGAAGGCGTCGTTCGGTGATATAAAAAATGGGTAACTTGTCCATTTGACACCGGTGACAAGCCCTTTCCGCGCATCTGTTTGGGGCTGGAGTTTGGGCCAACACGATGAGGACGGACGGGCGTGCAGCATGAAAGCCCTCGCAGCCGCTCTCCAGCCAATCATGATGCGACTCGACCGATGCGATCACGACCGTATGGGCAGTCAGCGAGGGCGGCGCTTCAGGAACGGTTTCCCAATTTACTATGGTATGATGGGTAAGTTTGACCCCCTGCCTGGGTACCGACAGGGGGTCCATACAGAGGGCCCACACACACCACTCTCCTGTTTGCCTGCCAGAATCAAGATAACAAATATTACATTAAACTACTATACAATTTACTAGTATTTGATATACATTCCATCTGCATCGATTACAGCCTGGCAACGCCTCGGATTTATATCTTCGTAAAGCCCGTCAGGGCTGCAATCTCGGATGGACCTTTCTTAGCATCATAGTAAAGAGTATAAATACGGAGCTTATCCTCGTCGGTAAGATGTTTTGTATGGGGGGAGTCTGCATTGCGTGGCATCTTTGGATTTCCGAGAAGTCTGTAGAAGAATTTTGTTAGGCCAATTGCTAGGAAAAATAGGTAGGAGTGACCTGAGAGGATTATCGGTGAGACCCCTGTCGGTACCTAGACAGGGGGTGAAACTTTGGCTCGCTACCACAGTATACTAGTGCAAGGCCTCTTTTCTCATTCTGGACTAACCTCATTGTTTCTTGTTCTAACTAGCCTGATTAGGTAGTATACATTATAGAATTTGTAACGCTATAAGGGGGCTGTGCCTGGTATTACATTGTAGATCACAGATTACTATGGTATGATAGGTAAGTTTGACCCCCTGCCTAGGTACCGACAGGGGGTCTATATAGAGGGCCTATATATACTACTCTCCTATTTACCTACTAGAATCAAGATAATAAATATTATATTAAACTACTATACAATTTACTAGTATTTGATATATATTCTATCTATATTGATTATAGCTTAGTAACGCTAAGGTATTAAGTTAAGGAGTTCTTTATAATAGTACTCTAGTAGTTTATTCTATACCTCTAAGATATATCTTTATAGTTATTCGTACCTAGGATTATCCTCTAAGCTATATTTATCCTAAATCTAATCCTTTATCTAGTTCTAATAGGATTTAATAGGATTCAAATCAAGAGAGTATAGTAGCTAATCAAGAACCCGAATTCCTCTTTCCTCTAAGTCCTTCTATATTTCAAGAGCTATATACCTAAGAGTAGAATCCTATATAAGAATAAGATATTAATTAGGATCCTTATAAGAAAGTTAAATCTATCTATCGATAATTAGAACTATATATTAATAATAAGAATTAGTATTAATAGTTCCCTAATCCTTTTCCTAGAAGATCCCTAGTCCTTTCCTAGAATTAGAGAAATAGCCCTAGAATATCTAGCCTCTCTTCTATTAATACTTTTCAATAATATAAGTAAGATCCTATTCCTTACCTAGCTACTAAGTAATAAAGACTCTCTAATAATAACTACTAAAAACCTAGGTCTTATTAGTCTAGAGAATCTTACTCTATTACTTAGAGGTCTAATTAAGATATTCTTATACCTAGGCTAATCGAAGTTATTAGTTCTTTTTAAAAATAGGAGGCTTTATCTAGGTAATATAACGTTAGAAGCTAAGATAGTAAAGTGCTTTCTTAATTACCTAGACTCTATATCGGTTCTTAAAAAGAGTTATCAATAGTTAAAGAAAAGGTATTCTTCTCCCCTTACAAGATCTGGTAATAAATATAATAAGTTCTTTTTCTTCTTCTTCGGTTAGGGAACGTAGCTAGCTAGAGCATTTTATAATTATTGTTATTCTAGAGTAAATGATACCTTGGATTTATATCTTTATAAAGCCCGTTAAGGCTATAATCTCAAATAGACCTTTCTTAGTATTATAGTAAAGAGTATAAATATAGAGCTTATCCTTATTAGTAAGATATTTTATATAGGGGGAGTCTATATTATATGGTATCTTTAGATTTCCGAGAAGTCTATAGAAGAATTTTGTTAGGCTAATTGCTAGGAAAAATAGGTAGGAGTAACCTGAGAGGATTATTGGTGAGACCCCTGTCAGTACCTGGACAGGGGGTGAAACTTTGGCTTGCTACCACAGTATAGATTACCGCTTTTGCATTTACCCCTGCTCGGGCGGAGGCTCGTACGAGCGGGTGAGCCAAAAGTGGCGAGTGCTCACCCCAGCTCACCCAGCTCACCCGGCTCACCTGCCAATGGGGGTGAGCCGGAGCCATGCACGCAAAAGTGCCATATTCCCGTTAAGCTCTCTTTGCAAATCCATGCCCAAGTTCAATCTCTACCTATATAACCTCGCCTCTAAATGACGGGAAGTAGGCCGCCTTTTCCTCCTGGGCCTACTCGCGTCACCCATCACTGAGGCTGGCCGAAACCGAGACTACCGAGACAGCAACGGGTAAGGATTCCTGCAACTGATACTAGGTACCCGGCCAGGTCTGGCGCCTCAGCGCCCTTCTCAGGCTGAACCCTGAAGCCACCCATACAGCGAGGTGATGGTGGGTTGGGTCAAGAACAGGAAGCCATGATTCGACTCTATCGGAATCCCAAAACGGAGAAGCGCCTGCCGTCAGGGAACGGCGGCAGAATGATAGACTATAAGTGTGCTTAACCTACAGACTCTCATTTGAGAGTGGTGTGCTTCTTTTTAGTTGTAGTAACTCTACGAATTCCGAGGAAGGAGTCTCTCTAGTCATGTTGCCTGCAGAAATTTACGGGGCAAAAAAAAAAAAAAAAAACCTGGGAAAACCCCATCACTCTCCACCCTAGCGAGAACGGGGCGGCGCCCACCAGTCCAACATGCAATGACACAATGTCGAGAACGCCACCCAGTCCAATAAAAGGAGCTCTGGCCCAAGTCCCTAGCACATACGACCATAGGCAGTAGAAAATTCGGGATCCCGTCCGCTCTCCCATAGACAAGCTACTGACCGCCGAACTAGTACTCAGGTCGGTGACGACTGGGGAATCCTCGGTGTTGTATGTTTTTGATTCCGTTTCTTTTTACTTTAGCCTTGTGCATTATATATACAGCTTTCGCTTTCCATCGGCGCTAGCGGGCTAAGTTTACGCCGAAGGTGCTAGTGAGTGAGCGGTTGGGTGGTCACGTATATAGAAAGGTGCCGAGGCAGCTCGCTTACGGAATACATAAGACCAGGCAAGTGTGGTCAACGCGTTTTGAGAGTGGAACGAGTTTGATTCTATACACCCCTTTTCTCGGGAGATCCAGTAAATAGCCGAGCATGCCGTTGTGGAAAGTTGTACTATTTGTGTGCGTATCACAACCATCGGTCATTGACCATGAAATGAATAGTAATAGGCTTTGAAGCAGTCAGACCGGAACAGGGAAGAGAGGTTATAATAGCTCTCCTACGTCTGCCCAAATAGGCATATCCCAGCACATTCCAGAAAGGCTTGAAGCCATCATTATTGACGACGCAAGCGGCTATTAATTAGCTCTACGCCTCTACGTTGCCCTTGATTATCATTATGGTAGTTCTACTTTGATGTGGACTTTCGTCAAAGAGATCAGCATTCGGCGACAACAGCGCCCACGTTAGAATCAGTTCGCAAGCGCTATAGAACGACTCTGAATGGCATCATCGCAGTTCCTGCGCTCTGCGTGGCAGTTTGCTCTTGAGCTGAAACAGGCTCTGGCTTGTGTTCTGTCAGGTCGGTAACAAGGTCGGGGAATTTCTTAAGGGGTCCCAGATTGATTGATAGGTAGGTACCTATTAGTTATGGGAGTTGGAGATTGAGAAGCGGGTCTGGGCTAAGGTATACTAGGTTCATCCCACCCGTTAAGACCACATTTCGAGATACGGATTTAGAAGCGCATGGCTTTTTCGACTGCAAGGGCTGCAGGAGTTGACCTGACCAGTGCGTAAAGCTCGGGTGTAATTAATTCAGGGATGGGTTTAATCAAGCCAAACGAGTTGAGGTCCGTTAAAGCCACCGAGACCTGCGTCAGTCGAAGTCATCGACAAGTCCCTCCACTTCGTACCCCCTTCCTACCTGCTTCTTCAATCCCTTTCGGAGCATGAAGTGGTAGATACCCAGAAAACGCCACGGAAGAGCGTTGTGATGTGGCTTTTTTGTTAGGTGAGAAAGGTAAGGTAGTTATCCCACACATCACGTTATGACTTTGATTCTGAATTATTATCTGCTGACATGTAGCTAATACCTAATTAAGGTAACTACATCAAAAGCAGGCGGGAAGCGACGGCTCGGCCATAGCATTTGCCATAAATAGGTAATCCATAGAAGTGAGTTCTGGTGTGAACAGATGGTGATAATTATGGAACTTTTACTGTTCTTGCCAAGTGAAAGGAAGATGCAAGGTTGTGTAAAAAAGGGTAGGAGGTTTTATGGGAATGTCCCATTTCCTATTTTCAGGAAGGTAGGTGCACAGTTAGGTATTCTTGGTAAGCTCCTTTGAATAATTAGACTTTCCACCAGAGATATCTCATTCCAGACTGGAGAAGATCTGGGGTCGGAGGAACGAAAAAAAAGTGAGGAAAGGAAAGTGACCGAAAAAGTGCAGCGACTAAGTTGCTTGTGAAGAAGTCTGTCGTCTTCAGACATTGCAAAGTCCGATGCTAGCTAAAAACCAAGGACAACGTTACAAGCGGAGTTAGCGGACAAACATCGGACGTCACCTTTTGATTCTTTTTCAAGTGCCGTTTGTTGACAAGTCTCCGGCCGCCTCTTGCTCGAATTTGCCATAGCGCCATCTTATCAACGGATGAGCAATTGTGGCCTCGTATATTCTGGATGTCCCATGATTTTTTTTTTTTTTTTCATTTCCGTGGACAACATAATTATTGGCTAATCTGTTTCGCTAATTAAGTGTCCATGCCCAACGTCAACGTGGGTGACGCTGACTGAATCCTTTGGGGTTTTATCGCCAGACACACTGACGCAGAGGACGAGCGTGTCGAGCTGTTCTGATTCTGACGTTCCATTGCACGGTGCAGGAGACCTCGTCAGGAGCGTGGCAATGCATGTCTGATTCGTAAAGGATATTGGCATACATCCCGCGGGCCCTGATGGTGGTATGCTTCTCGTGAATGCAGGCGTATATTAAACTCGTCGGCATTTTCGGTGGCAGCCGAGAGCTCAAGGCGAGAGCCGGGATCCGGGTAACAACCCCAACTGCGGCGCTGCTCTTCAGGCTGAATGAGAAGCGACCCAGCACCGCGGTCTCTCGTTATAACCATCTGTAGCTTATATTCATGAGGCTACGACCCAAGACCCGGGGGAGACGAAGAGACTTAAATAAACCACACCAACCCTTTTTTTTTTTCTTTAACCAAGGTTTTCGTTCAAGCTAGTTCTTGTATGGGGGGTCAGATACCATCATCCCACTGCCGCCGGATCACGCCAGAGCCATCGGACAAGCTCCCCGCACAGGCTCGTGCGGTATCCCAGCTAGGAAGGTGAGCATGATGACCACCCTGTCAACCAGAGTTCCAGGCTTGGCGCATGTGCGATAGCCCGGTAATGGGCATTCGGCAGTCTGCGGGATGCCCCGTCACACGCCGCCGACAGGTCCAGTCCCCCTTGCTCACGCACCGCGGTTTCCTCCCCACGCACGCCAACTCCTTTCGACTGAGAAACAAAACCATCAAACCACCCCCTCCCCCCATGTCCCCCTACGCTATGCACCTACGGAATACCACTTTCTGTTCCTGTTGGTGTAACGGTGCCAAAAACGTCTTGTGCATGTGTCCCCTAAACCGGATTCTATGACCGCCATAGCGACACCGTAGTGGACGTCACTCACGCAATTAGACCATATACATACACACACACACATACATACATACGCATATACATAGAAGCTGCGGTTCATTCACCGCTTTTTTTTTACGCGCTGACTGACCGGGCCGTTAAGAAAAGGGGGGGTTATCGTCTCCGAACGCCAACAACATGCCAACCAAACCTAGCGAAAGGTCCGAGGACTGTGACGGCTACGACGGCGTCAAAGTTCCATCCTTTCTGGCTTATACGCAGTCAAGCTGGCTTCCACATCATCAATGCCGCCCCCCTGCGCTGAAGCAACCATGCCCATGCATTCATCTCTTGTCGTCCTTGACGGGGTGGCTGGCGCGCGCGGGATGCTGCATTGGACCGCCTGCGGGCTGCATCACGGAATGGTCGAATCAAGCACGCAACATCCAACGGCCCAAACCAAGCCATTCTCGGTAGGTGAGATCCGTCCAAAGCTCCAGTTCTGTTGAGCAAGTGTGTGTGTGTATGTGATATGCGAATGGAGGTCCCGAGGGGCTCTACCGGTCGCGCAGAAACATCACCTTCCCTATCGTATTCGAAATATCGAGGTGATGTAGGGCAGCATGCGCTCTCCAAAGGGGAAGGTAGTGATAAGCATCAAGGTCTCTCTCGAGCCGCTACCTCTTCTCCTCCTAGGGGGTGAGGGATGAATCGAAATAAATAGACGTCTTATCACCCTCAGTCGGGTCGGGCTGCCAGAGGGAATCTCTCACCATCCAGACACTTGAGAATTTTCCATACCAACATCTATTCAACGACATACAAGCAACACATAATAAGACACATACATACAAGCCTCGCCATGCAGCTCCTTAGTCTCGCCGCTCTCCTCCCCCTTGCCCTTGCGGCACCGGTGATCAAGCCTCAGGGGCTCCAGCTGATTCCGGGCGACTACATCGTGAAGCTGAAGGACGGTGCGTCCGAGAGCACCCTCCAGGACACCATCCGGCACCTCCAGGCGGGCAAGGCCAAGCATGTCTACCGCGCACGCCGGTTCAAGGGCTTCGCGGCCAAGCTGAGCCCGCAGGTGGTCGATAACCTGAGCAAGCTGCCCGAGGTTCGTTCGTCGTCTCATGTGTATGTCACGTAAAAGGCTATGTAGGATGCTAATTCAGACCCGCAGGTCGAATACATTGAGCAGGATGCCGTCGTCACCGTCCAGGCGCTGGTCACCCAGGAGAACGTGCCCTGGGGTCTGGCCCGCATCTCGCACCGCGAACTGGGTCCTACGTCGTACGTATACGACGACAGCGCCGGCGAGGGCACCTGCGCCTATGTCATAGACACGGGCATCTACGTGGCCCACTCTGTAAGTCTGGCCGGTCAATTCACCCACTCTCCCGCCGCTACCATCAAATCTCTAGTATCTTGACGACTTTTTTTGCGGGGACAACGACGCTGACTCTTTCGACCCCAGGAGTTCGAAGGCCGCGCGACATGGCTGGCCAACTTTATCGACAGCAGCGATAGCGAGTCAGTAGCATTCCGCACCCCCTGGACAAGTTGTGATTAGCACTTGAATGAGCTGACCTTTAGAATAAATAAACAGCGGCGCGGGCCATGGCACGCACGTGTCGGGCACGATCGGCGGCGTGACGTACGGCGTGGCCAAGAAGACCAAGCTGTTCGCGGTCAAGGTGCTCAACGCGAGCGGGTCGGGGACGGTGTCGTCGGTGCTGGCGGGGCTCGAGTTCGTCACGTCGGACGCGCCGGCGCGCGTCGCCTCGGGCGAGTGCGCCAATGGCGCGGTCGCCAACCTGAGCCTCGGCGGCGGCCGGTCCACCTCCATCAACGCCGGCGCCGCCGCCGCCGTCGACGCGGGCGTCTTCGTCGCCGTCGCGGCCGGCAACAGCAACACCGACGCCCAGTCCACCTCCCCCGCCAGCGAGCCCAGCGTCTGCACCGTCGGCGCCACCGACAGCGGCGACGCCCGCGCCTACTTCTCCAACTACGGCAGCGTCGTCGACGTCTTTGCTCCCGGCGTCGACGTCCTCAGCAGCTGGATCGGCGGTGTCGATGCCACTGTGAGTTTTTTTTTTTTCCTTTTCCCGTTTCTTTTTGCTTCTTGTTTTCTCCCCATTTTGATGTTTTAGATTACCTTTCTTCTTCGTTGCCCGGATTCCTTTTCATCCTGTTTTTCTTTCTTCTGTCAAAAGGCGATAACAGGGGATGATGCGGAAAGAGAGAAGAGGAATAAAAACGGGGAACCAGAACAAGAACATACCAGGCTGACTGGAAAACAAACAGAACACCATCTCGGGCACCTCGATGGCGACCCCGCATATCGCCGGCCTCGGGGCCTATCTCCTCGCTCTGCTGGGCCCCAGGTCGCCCGAGGAACTGTGCGAGTACATCAAGCAGACGGCCACCATCGGCACCATCACCAGCCTCCCCAGCGGCACCATCAATGCCATTGCCTACAACGGTGCTACAGCCTAAATATTCCGTAGTCTGCCGTTTGCCATTCTGTTGGCTCGCGGTAGTGGCCTGGAATTGTTGCGCATTCTTGCCGGGTGGGATTGACGGGGCGGGGAGGAGCGAATGTAATTAGTGATGAGGTGCGAAGGAAGGTGGCAAATGTCGACCTTATTACTTCCGAGTTCGCTCCAGTGTGCTTTCCCTGGACCGTTTCGAAGGCTTACCTGCTTGGCTACCTACCTACCTACCTACCTACCTACCTACCTAGTGTTTAGTTCAGAATCTGGATACTCGTTTACTTGGTGGGCCTTGCCACTCACAAACATCAAAGATTCAAGGGGTAGTCGCCTGAGCATACACCTTTGTAACGTCGTTGTGTTTAAAGCAACAGCATCATATGCCAGAGCTTAATTAATTATTTAACTCCTTGGAAAGCCAAGAAAACTGATAGAAGATGGTTTCCAATTGATAGAAGATGGTGGTTCCAATTGATAGAAAAGTTAGTAAGTTATAAATAGTTTAAAAGAGCGATATCTTCTTCCTACTTTTGCTAGCCCTATAGCTCTAATATAAGTAGAGGATTAGGAACAAAGAACCCTCCATTTGCCAGCCCGTTTACCAGATCTATAGGTCTTATCTTATCTAACCTTATATAATAGACATGTCTATATTATTATTATTATTATTAGTCCTACACCACTATACTAATAAGCATGCCAGAGCCTCTCTAGTTAAATACAAAGGAAACCGTACCTAATAGGCCGGATAAAAACCTCTGTCCCTCCTTTAACGCCTAATCTAGAATACTAATACACTATAAAGAAAAGGAGAAGTAGCTAGAATAGCCCTATAGAGGCCTTGCCTCCCGGTCTAGCCTCCTTACGAGGCGGTATTCCGGAAGCCTCCCTAGGTCTATTAGCTACTATAGAACCCTCCTTACCAAACGATAGTTCCGGGCCCCTATACCCCGTAAAACGAGGTCTAGGTCCCTTTGTGACCGTATTTCCTAGGATTCCTACGTTTAGCTTCTTAGTAGGTTCGGGCACCAGATAACTAGGTGCTCTATAGTCTCCCTCCCTTAGCTATAGGCATAGTAGGGGGTACTAACCCCTGGGACTTGAACCCTAAAAAGGAAGTCACGGAGGCTAATAGCCCCTATATAGGCCTATACTAGTAGGGAGCTCTAGGCCTTCGTTAGGCCTTAGTACCTTTATAGGCCCTCCCCTATAAAAACTAGATATAGGGGGTCCTTGTTAGATATGTGTTATATCCTCCTACCGGCTTAGTCGGCCCTCTAACGGTTGCTCTAGCTAGCTACTACAGCTAGTTCTATAGCCTATAGCCTTCTTTGTAAGGTCTATAGGGGGGGTTAACCCCCTTTATAGCCCTCTTAAACCTATTACCGGACTATTAACCTTGCTACCTCTAGGGCTATAGGCTTTAGCTCCTAGCCTATTACCCTAGCCCTTCTCTTCTAGAACCTCTAGCTAAGCCTATTATAGGCTTATTAGATAAGAGCCCTTGTAGGGACCTAGGAGGCCCCTAGACCTACCCCGGTCTGTAAGAGCGGCCGGTCGAGTTTAGCTTCGAAGTTAGCTAGCCTCTTATTAAGATAGAGGTTAAGGGGTAGTACCTAGGCTTCTGTCTCGAGGCACTAGATAGGGGTAGCCTTATAGGCCCTAGTAACTACTTAAAGGGCCCTATATTAGGCCTTTGATAGTTCTCTAATAGGGCCTTCTAGCTTACCCCCTAGCTTAATAGGCTTATAGAAGTTTAAGGCCCTATAAGCTAAGGTACTATAGATATACTTAGTATAGACCTTGTAAGCCTATAGTAGGCTAGGGCCCTAGGTCTTTATAGTAAGCCTAGTTAGGGTAAACTCCTAGGTTTCTAGCTTTTTAGCTACCTTTATATAGTAGGGGCCCTACTATAGCCTCTAGTCTAGCTAGACCCCTAGGAATCTAGCTAACTTCGAAGGGGCTATAGTGGTAATACCCCCTCTAGGCTATAGGAGCTCTAGCGGTTATAACTATTACTTCCGGCCCCTATTAAAGTAGATAAGTTCGTACTTTTCTAAGGTAAAGGTTATACCTTAGGTCTTTACCTACTATAGGTAGGCCTTCTAAGCCCTCTATAGCTAACTATTATAGACCTCTTTAGCCTTTCTAAAGGCTAGAAGGTTAATATTATCGGCAAAGCCTACTAAACTAACCATAGGGCTAGCCTAGCAAATGGCCTAGTAGAGGGAGGCTATATAGAGGATAAATAGTATAGGGGAGAGGGGTAACCCCTAGGGGACCCTAGCCCTAACTACTATATCCTCTGTCTCCTAGCTATCGAAGTAAAGGATAGCTACCTTATCCTATAGCTACTCCCTAACCTAGACTACTAACCACTTTAGGAAGCCCTAGCTCCGTAAAGTAGTTAGTAGCTAGGTATAGTTAATAGTATCGAAAGCCCCTAAGATATCGAGCTATAGGAGGGAGGTAGCTGCCTTATACCTCTAAGCCTCCTAAACCTAGGCTGTAATAAGCCGGATAGCTAGTTCGGTAGACCTATATTCCCGGTTGCCTATCTACTTAGCTAGGAGAAGCCTATAGGCCTCTATAATGGCCGTTACCTTCTAGGCGACTATAGCCTCTAATACCTTACCTATTATTAGTAGGAGCGTTATAGGCCTATAGCTACCTAGAGTGAAGTAGGCCTATAGGGGTTTGCCAGGCTTATAGAGGACTACTGTCTTAGCCCTTTTAAACTAGGCTAGGAAACAGCTAAGCTATAAGCTCTCTAAGGCTAGTATAGCTAGTATCCGGTAGAGCGGCTGCCTATAGGCCTTTAGTAGGCCTATAGGGAGGAGGTCCTCCCCTAGGGCCTTCTACGGGGCTACTCTAGCTAGTACTACCCTAATATCGCCTACCGTGACCTCCTGGCTTATTTCGAACTTTAGCTCCTAGTGGTCGTTTAGATCTAGGTCATTAATATCTAATAGGTCCGCTTCTAGGTTTGGAAAGAACTTATTGGCCAGGGCCCTAGCCTTCTATTAGTAGGTTATAAGCCCTCCTTTAAAGGCTAGGAGCTTTAGAGGGTCGACCAATAGGTGGCTTTATAGCCTTGCCTACCGCTTTAGTCTCTATAATAGGTCTAGCCGGTTAGTTACCTCCTATAGTATAGCCCTCTAGCTCTTAGTCTTCGTAGCTATAATAGTCTTAGCCTAGTCCTATAGGGCCTGCCAGAGTGCCTCCTATATATAGGGGTTTAGGGTACCCCTATAGGCCCTCTCTACCTCCTTAGCCCTCTTCCGGGCCTCCCGAACCTCCTTTGTCCACTATTAAGCTCGTTTACTACCTATACTAGCCTTCTTTACCAGAGCCGAGACCGTAGCTATCTCCTCGAGGGCCTCTATAAGCCTATCGAAGGCCTATAGAAGCTCCTCTAGGCCCTAGAAGACGGGCCCGGCCAGGGCCGATACCTACCTACCGAGCCGGAGTAGGAGGTAGGCTACCTTGGCTTACACGACCTCCTTATCTAGGCTCTTCTAGTCCTACCCTTTACTAGCTAGTACAGGTCTACTAGTCCCCTAGAGGGAGACGTTTAGGGCCTATAGGTAGTGGTTAGACTTCCCACATTCTATAATATCCCTATAGGTCGTTTCTAGCCTGGCCGAGGCCTAGAATAGGTCTATCGTAGAAGGCCGGCTATGTTAGTCCCCTTAGGGGGCCCTAGTGACCTAGCCGTATAGCGTTTATAGGTCGAGGTCCTACTAGTCTATAAGGCTAAGGAGGTCCCTAGCCCCTAGGCTAAGCCTGTCAAATAGGTCCTAGACCGGGTAGTAGAGGTTAAAGTCGCCTATAAGAACTAGGGGGTAGGTTGGCCGTAGTAGGGCTAGCAGGTCCTATAAGAGGGCCTATTCGCTCTTGCTATTATAGACTAACTAGAGTTCGAACCCCTTCTCTCTTAGGGTCGGAAAGGTTACCCTATACCGGTTTTCCTCTGCCGAATAGTCCTACTAGCTAACCGGGAACCGTTTAACCACTAGAATGGCTACCTTGCCCTTAGGCTTATAAACTAGGTAGTATTTCGAGGCCTAGGGGTAGTATATTAACCTTATAAACCGGTTAATCTACAGTTCCTAGATAGCTAGTAGGTCGTATTTGGCCTCCTCTAGTAGGACCTCGAGGGCCTATTTATTACCTTAGATGTTCCACTAGAGGATCTTAATTTATATTTAAGGTAGCCGGAGCAGAGGGCAGGGGTTACAAGAGGGAGGGGGCTCTAGGCTATAGAGAGGAGATACAGGTCTGTCGGGTATTAAATAAGGCGCTTCTAGCCGTCTACTAGGCTAGAGTAGGCCTTCTATAGGGGCGTTTGGTCCCGGTTTAGTAGTAGTCGTCATCTTCCGGCTAGCTACTAAACTCGAAGGCTACCTTCTAGTACGGTTACTCTGGTAGTTAGAAGGTCTAGGGTCTATACTAGTAGGCCTCCCTAGCCCTCTCCTAGGCTTCGACTTTCTTTAGGCAGCCCCTATACCAGGCTATATAGGGGCTACTATAGGCCGTATACCTACAAGGGAGTTAGTTAGAGTAGGTAGGGCACTAGGCCTCTCTAATCTTTCCTCCCTCCCTATAGGCCTTTACGCTATAACAGCTATAATAGGCCGGCCGCTAATAGTACCATTAGGTATAGCCAAAGCTCTAATACCTATAGTACTACCTTGGTTCTAGGGCATCCTAGTAGGGTTTATAGTCTAATACCTAGGCATCCTAGACTACTCCCTCGTTATAGGCCTTCCGGGCCTCTTCGAGGTCCTATAAGCCTAGGAGTACTATAGCCCACTTTCTTTACAGGCTCTTTAGTAGCCGGAACTTAACCGTTTTAATCGAGTATAGGCCTATAGCCCCCTTAAAGTCCTATTCGTTAACCCCCTATAGCTCCTCCTTCCAGACTTCTTTAGCTAGGACTATATAGGCCCTGCCGACCTCCCTAGCCTCCTCTCTAAAGGCTATAGCCACCTATCGCTTATTAGCTAAATACTAATCCTTGGTAGCCTTGTCCTTAAAGACCACTATTATATCCCCGCTTAAAAGCTTCCTAGCTATAACGGCTCCTTGGCGGCTAGAAGCTCTGTTAACTACTTAGACTATCTCGGCCGGGGTTCGGGCTTTAAGGTCCTCCTATAGGCTTACGTTCCGTATCGTAACCTCCCACGAGGCCCGTAATAGCACTGCCTTAGCCAACGGTAGGCCTCCTTAGGGGCCTGTTACCCCCTATTATAGCCCTATAGCTACCTATACCTAGGTAGGACGGGGTGTAGCCTTAAGGGCCTCTTTAAGCCCCTTTTTAACTTCCTTAGCTACAAGTTCCTATACGTTTAGAACCAGGCCTATAATAATAGTCATAAGGCCCTATAAGAGCCTATTAGTAAGGTCCTTTGCTTTACCCTGTTTAGGGCTTAATATAAGGTCAACTAGTTACGTAATAAGATCCCTTAGCTCCTTGATATCTAGGGTAAGGCAGGCCTATAGTAGGCCCCCCTTTGATTAGCTCGAAGCTATAGGCCTCCCTACTTAGTGGCTTGGCGGTAGGCTTTAAATCGACGTTATATTCAGGGGCGCTAGGTGGTCTATACGGTGAAAATTTTGACAGTCGTACGAGGTTTAGTCGGATTACGGTCGGGTCAGGTTCCTACGCCTACGGTGCCTATTGCGCACCCGTAACGGCTCGCGCGCGGTTGAGAGTGGTACCGTTGGATAGCGTTTTTCGAGAGCTTTCCAGCGATGGTAGTTTCGTGTGTTTTGGTAAGGTGTTCGCAAAGATGCAAGAGGTCAAGGTAGGTTTTTCTGTAATAGCATTTATGGACATGTCTATAGATAATGTATAGTAGGGTTAGAAAAGTGTTTGCCTACCTACTTTTTCTACCCTCTAACTTTAAAGACATATAGAACACGCAAAATAGGGCTAAACTACTACTAAATTGATATTATAACTATAGCTATTTTAGTACTTGATTAGGCTACCTTATAATTAAGCTAAAAGATCTATCCTTTTCCCTATACCTATAGTTAAATTGACTAGGAATTTAACAGGTATTTGGCTCTAGACTTCCTATAGTGCTATAGTCATCTAAGCTACTGTCTTAATCTAATGCTGCCTTTTAGAGATTTTTACCTTTATCTAGTGCTAGATATTTTCAATTAGACTAAGGTCTAGGCTCTATAGTAGCCACTAGAGTAGCCAAACCTTAGTAGCCCTCTTTAATAGTTAAACAAACCCCCTATAGTAATATATTACCTTATCCTCTTATAATTATACCCTAGAGCTATATATTAACCTTATCTTATTATAAAAAGGAAGGAAATATAGTATAAAGATCTAATTAGTATATTCGAGTTAGTTTAACTAGGTACCCCAGGGTAGGATAATAAGAGGTCCCTTATATAGCCTATAAAAACAGCCCTAAACGCTAACTTTAGTTTGGCTACTCTTAAAGGTAGGGAGCAGATAATCAGGGTAGTATTCCTCTTATAGGCTTTATATAATATAGACTGTATAGCTCTCCTAGCTAATTTTAACGTAGGCCTTATCTATCATGATGTAGCCGTATAAGGCAACCCGACAAGGTATACAGAACCAATCAGGAACCATAAAACCTAAGGACCAATTAGAAAGTAATCACAGTAATCGTACTTTGATCAAGGCAAGCACCCAAACAATGATCGAAGGATCATAGCAGCGATTATACGATCAGAACCTAAGGGAGGAACACCTAGGAATAAGGGAACTAGACAAGTATATTAGATAGCTAGTCACTTGTTCTAGTAGACTCTAGAGTTCACTAGTAATAGTAACTTATATTATAGTACTCCTAATAGTATCATATTACTATAAAGAGATAACTCTATTGTTATAAACCCTTTAGCTTTACCAAATCCCTTAGACGACCTATACACTTGTCTATATCACTTACCTTTGTCTAAACCCTTTTAGAAGAAGTCTAAGTTAGGTTCGTTATACGTTGCTATTACTCCCTTTGTTCTATTATAGTTTAGAATAGAGGTGACTTCGACCTCGATATCGATATAGTTACTAGCGTCACGGCCGAATAGCTACTTGCCTAGCTTGGTTAACTCTAATAGCGAATCTAGGAGTTAGACTAGAGAGATAAGGCTACTTAAGCTCGAATCAAGGAACTCGAGAATAGCGAAAGGCACTTGTAGAAACTGGTTAATGAGGCCTATACTAAAATCAAGGCGCTTAAGACTACCAAAGTAAGCCGTATTAAGATCGAACTACCTAGTAAGTATAGAAGAACCAAGGAGGACCTTATAAGGTTTTTGACAAACCTCTGATCCTACTTCCGGCTTAATAACGACAAGTTTCCGGACGATAAAGCTAAAGTCCTTTATATAGCTATAAGATTAGAGGGCAAGGTACTTAGATAGTTCGAACCTATATAGAATGACTATCTTACTAAGGAAGATAAGGATAACCAAGACGCGTTTACGTAGGTAGTCTTTCGATCCTATGACCGTTTTAAAGAAGAGCTTCGGAAGGTTTTTAGCGATAAAGACAAGAAGATTTACATGTAAGAAAGACTTGCTAATCTCCGATAGACCAAGTTAATAGCCTCCTATGTCGTATAGTTTAGATAGGACATACTTAAGTCTTAGCTTAATGATAAGGCGTTAATATAACTATTTTATAATGGCCTAAAGGAAAAGGTCAAAGATAAGCTATATAAGTATAACTAGCCTAAAACCTTAGATAAATATATTATATAGGCTATTAGAATCGACGATCGACTCCATATATAGGAATAGTAGAAATAAGGTTAGATAAACGGAACTATAGTTAAGGCTAACGATAAGAAAAAGCGAGTATATATTAGTACCTTATATAGGACATATCCTAGAGCTATAGATATAAATATAGTATAGAAGTAAGATAAGAAGAAGATAGCCAAAGACAAGTCTAACGCTACCTACTATAACTATAGAAAGAAAGGACACTATAAATAAGAATGTCGAAGCCCGAAGAAAGATTAGAAACTAGTCCTAGGAAAGGAAACTACGATTATCGATAAAACCAAGGATATCGTCAAAGTAGCAGCTATAAGCTATAAAGATAAGGACAATAATATAGACAGTCCTAAACACAATAATAATAGCAAAGACAAATAGACGCTATACTCCGAACTAGTCACTATAGACCTAGAAATAGGTATTGCCGAATAGGATACGGTAGGGGAGTATATACCACCGATTTCGATTCTCCTAGTCTTAAGGTAGTAGGGTTTTATAGTCACGTAGAGGCGGGATAGATCGTAGATAACCGACACCTAAGGAGTCGACTGACCCGGACTAAATATCCTATTCCTTTAGGAACAGATCGAATGGTACCGTAACGAAGTTTTCTAGCTTAATATAGAATTATACAAACAAGATAGATGCCTAACTTGACTTACCTAGTAGAGCGATAAGATAAGGAACGAAATAAGGGAACTCTAACGTATTATAGAAACTATTAAAGGGGAATAGCCTATAATATACGATAGACCTAATAGTTATACTAAGCACTTTGACGATTAGTAACTTAGCTATAATATATAGAACCTAGAGTACTAGTTTATATATACGAACTATGGAAAAGACGAACATATATAGGAAAGCTATTAGAAGAAATATTCCTACCTTAGCATTAGGGTACCTATAGTCTATATATAGTAGGAAAGATTTAGAAAAGAATTCCGATATCTTCTAGGTAACGCTACGTAATTATACCCTTGATATAAGGTATACATACAAGTGCCCTAGTTCTAGTATATAGTATACGAATGCCGATACCACTTCTATAACAAATTCGAAAATAATCACTAGCCGACCTGATAGGAAAACGGGGACGGAAGTTTACGCCCTATAGAATAGGTCTATAACGCAGGAAATAGAGTGGCTAAATTACTCTAGAAGATCGAAACCCGGAGTCTAAAAGGTATTACGGTAGTTCTAAGACAAGCCTAGCCTAGGCACTATAGAACAGGACGAGACATATAGGACTTATACTAGAGTAACGATTATCTTTATTACGAGGACGAAAAGAAATTACGAATTCGGGAGCTTTAGATAAAGCTATAGACCGTATAACGAAAAGTAGAACAGACCTAATAGTAGGAAGCTATAAGCACTTAATAGCTTATAGAAATGAGAACGATCGACAGAGCTACTATTAACCAAATAATTAAAGAGGTTAATACTAACCTAGGAAATAGGTTAGGGCTCTTCGAGGGGCTTGAAAACTATTAACGCCTATATAACGGCGAGTGGTAGTATAGTATAGGAAGAACTAGCGTAAGAGACCATTATATCGAGACCTCCTAATAGAAATATAGGAAATCGCCGTAATCTTTAGACGATGATAGCAAGACAAGCGACTATAGATAATAGTATAATGGAAGTAATACGAAATACTTATACTAGTAGATAGTAGAGCGGAGATAAACCTGATTTTACTAATACTTGTAAATTAGCTATAGATACCCTAGAGAACGAAATAAAAGTATAGTATAGTCAAAGGGCCATTCCTAATATAATAGGTATATAGGGAGACCAAACCGATCGATATTACTATAGTAGGGAAGACTATAGTAGTTATATTTAGCATTATAGATATAGACGACGACAAAGACATAATACTAGGACTACTATAGTACGAAGACTATAACCCGGACATTAGCTAAAAGAATAGTAGCTACCTACGACCCTAAACGGAGTTATACTCGACTAGCAAGATAGGGAGTACGCAAGGATCGCGAATAGACAATACTCAAGGGAAGGCATGTCCTATAGATCTACCATAAGAGACAGGTAGTAGTAGATAGACTACTATAGACTCTAGAAGAAGCGGTATAACGATACTAACGTTATAACAGGAGGAACGAGCTAAACCGCCAATAGCTGTTCTCTCCGTTAACGAATGTAGAGCACTATAATTAGAGCAATAGGTTAAGACAGGAGAAATCGCTAGCATCGCTATAGATAGAACCAAATTTATATACTATCAGAAAACCGAGAAACGAGACGAGACTAGGGAAGTACCGAAGGAGTACAAAGGACACCTAGCATTCGAACCAAAACATCTAGAAGGATTACTAGAATATAGCCTATAGGATCACGAGATCAAGCTTAAGGAAGGAGTATAACTAAAGTTCTTCAAGATCTACTATATAAGCTAGACGTAGAACGAAGAACTTAAGCGATATCTAGAGGAGAACCTTCGAAGAGGATATATCCGCCTATCGATATTATTAGTAGGCTACCTAATCCTGTTTATACCTAAGAAAGACGGAAAGCTACGGTTATACGTTAACTATTAGTAACTTAATAAATAGACCGTAAAGAATCGATACCTATTACCGCTAATCTTACGGCTCTAAGATTAGTTAGTAGGAGCCTAATATTTTACGTATCTTAACTTACTATTAGCCTATAACTATATATAGATTAAAGAAGGCGATAAGTAGAAAATAGCCTTTAGGATACCCTATAGCTACTATAAGTACCTTATTATGCTATTTGGACTTATAAACGCGTTAGTAACGTTCTAAGCCCTAATTAATCAAGCTATCTAACCCTTTCTCGATGAATTTATAGTATATTATCTCGATAATATACTTATCTTCTCTAAGACAATAGACAAACACTAGAAGTATATAAGAGTAGTACTAAATATATTATATATATATAAGCTATTAGTTAACAAGGAAAAGAGCAAATTCTATATTAGGAAGATAGTGTTTTTAGGATATAAGATATCCCTAAGATAAATTTAGATAGAACCCTTAAAGGTTAAAGCTATTAAAGATTAGCTATAACCGACGTTAATTATAGAAGTATAAAGTTTTATTAGGTTTATAAACTTCTACTAGATGTTTATTAGGAACTTTAGAGCGATCGCGCGACTATTATACGAACTTACTAAGAAGAACGCTAAGTTCTAATAGGAAGAGCGATATAAGTAAGCATTTATATAGATTTACGACGCTATCACTAAGGATCTAATACTAGTACTACTAGACCCTAAGAAGCTATTCGAGGTAGAAACGGACGCTTTAGACTACACTATCGGAGGATAATTAGGATAACGAGACGAACAAGGGAAGCTATATCCTATAGCCTTCTTTTTAAAGAAGCTCGATAGACCACGTCTTAACTATCTAATCTACGACAAGGAACTACTTACGATTATTAAAGCTTTTAAGGAGTAGCGACTATATTTTAGCGGTACGATCGAACTAGTATAAGTATATATAGATTATAAGAATCTACAGTACTTTACGACGATAAAGGAGCTTAATAGACGACAAATACGATAGGTAGAATTCCTTACGGAATTTAACTTCGAGATCCGCTATAAGAAAGGTAAAGAAAACATATAAGCAGACGCTTTAAGCCGACGAATAGATCATACGGAAGGATAAATGGAAATAATACTACCATTGTTTAAGGAACGAATAGATAGAACGCTATATTACGAAACGTAGATACCTATAGAAGATGATCTACTCGACTCGTTCCTAGAATATTACGTAATCTTTCGAGAAGAAAGGATTAACGAGGTATAGTATTAAGTAGCACCTAGACTAGTGGTACCTAGCGGAGTAGAAGAAAAAGATAGAAAACTCTGGTACTAAGGTAAAGCGTATATCTACGATAAAGACCAATAGCTATAAATGATTCGAGAACTCTACAAGTTGAAACTCGGAGGATACAAAGGAGTTACGAAGACTATTATATAAGTCAAGAAACACTATGACTTTCTATAGTTAACGGTACGAGTTAAGGAAGTTGTATAGAGCTACGACATCTATAATCGAAGCAAGATAGTACGATATAAGCCGTATAGTCTACTTTAGCCACTGCCAATAGCTGACAAACTATAGAGTTTAGTTATAATAGACTTTATCATAAAGCTACCAGAATCTAAGGACACGGCTATAGGAGTAATCTATAATAGTATTCTTACTATAGTAGATCGCCTGACTAAATAGGTATACTTCTTTCCCTATAAGGAGTCCTAGATAGCTAAATAGCTAATAGACGTAATCTATTAGTAAGTTATATTAGTATATACTTAGCTATAAGAATAGATTACCAATAGAGATACTAAGTTCGTATCGAAGTTCTAATAAGCATTAATATAATAATTAAGCGTTAATAGTAAGCTATCGATAGTATATTACCTATAAACCGACAGACAAATGGAACGACTAAACTAGGTTATTAAGTAGTACCTCTACTCTTACGTTAACTACTAACAAGACGACTAGGTTATACTACTACTAATAGTATAACTTGCCTATAATATGACGCCAATAGAAATAACTAAAGTCATACTATTCTTTACGAACTATAGATATAAAGCAGACCTTAGGCAAGGACCAGAGGTTATAATACCAAGAGTAGTAGTTAAAGTAGAACAGATATACGTACTATACGAAAAGCTTAAAAAGGAACTCGAGTTTATTAGAACTAGGATAAAGAACTATTATAACAAATATAGGCTCAAGGGACCTTGCCTAGAGAAGGGAGATAAAGTCTACCTAATCGTACGAAACTTACGAACCAAGCGACTAAGCACAAAGCTAGACTTTAAGAAGGTTAAACCCTTCGTTATCAAAGAACAAATCTCGATATCTAACTATCGACTATCGTTACCGTCATCTATATAACTACAGACGGATATTTTTCATATTTCACTTTTAGAACTAGCGCTAGAGAATGCTAAAATCGCTATAAACATCGAAGTAGAAGACGAAGAGGAAGAATAGGATATCAAAGAAATTCTAGATTTACATATTATCAATGGGGAATTATAGTATCTAGTTAAATAGCTTGATTTCGGACTAGAAGATAACTTATAGGAACTAGTTAAGAACCTAAATTGCCCCAAGAAACTTTAATAGTTCTACTAGAGGAACCCTAACTAACCGAAAGCGATAGACCCGAAACTAACCCGAAATCGGCTAGTAAGGACAGATCTAAAGGAACTTCAGGATATATAGAATCCTAAAGCTATCTGAAATCGGCAGATAAGCAAGACGGGGTCGAAGAAGATATAGTAACCCTAGAAGCCTCCGCTACCACTGCCACTTTAGCCTCCTTACGTTCTACTTGCTCTAACTCCTCTATACTATCGATACCCCAAGCGATAGCCCTTATTATCTTCTTAAACCACATTCGTTTCTGTTTCCGAAGACGAAGGACCCGCTCCTTAGCAGCTATAAGCTTATCTTTAAGTTTTTAATACTAAGCCATAATAGACTAAAGCTAAGTAAGAGAAACGCTAAGAACGTTATAATTCGAACGCTTATTACAAACGTACTCTACGTATCGAGAAGAATTGCTTTTCGAAACCTTATATAAACTAAGGCCTTTAGACTTATATGGCGTATAAGGACGTATCGTCAAAAGATTATCCGAGGAAAGAATCGCGGCTAGAAGATAGTTAGTACAAAGAGTTAACGTAGTAGGCTTAGACTTCGACTTCTTTCTTATACGATTAGTCATCTTAATAATATTATAAAAGAAGAAAGGAGGGGGACTAAGGAACACGACTATATACAAGCAAGGGGGGGTATTAGCGTTATTTAAAACGGACCTAAGTCTTTCGAGGACGAAAGACCTAGGGGAGGGGCATCGTGTCATAATATAGCTATATAAGGCGATCCGACAAGGTATATAGAACCAATTAGGAACTATAAGACCTAAGGACCAATTAGAAAGTGATCGTAGTGATCGTACTTCGATCAAGGCGAGCACCCGAATAATGATCGAAGGATCGTAGTAGCGATCATACGATCGGAACCTAAGGGGGGAATACCTAGGAATAAGGGAACCAGACAAGTATATTAGATAGCTAGTCACTTGTTCTGGTAGACTCTAGAGTTTACTAGTGATAGCAACTCACATTATAATACTCCTAATAGCATCGTATTACTATAAAGAGATAATTCTGTTGTTGTAAACCCTTTGGCTTTACCGAATCCCTTAGACGACCTATATACTTGTCTGTATCACTTACCTTTGTCTGAACCCTTTTAGAAGAAGTCTAAGTTGGGTTCGTCACATTATCTAACTAGTAAACTAGGGCCTAGGGAGTCTATTTATTCTGTTTGGCGAAGAGGAGCCGTTTTTTTATGTTGATAGCTAAAATGTATGGCTTTTTCTGTACCTTATAATAGGCTTTTCTAGACTTCTTAAGGATAGCTCGAATAGTAAAGTTACTAATCTACTGGCTAGATTTGGAAGGCGTTATAAGTGATTTAAGGGTGTCTATTTGGTAGATTATTATATATTGTAAAAGGTGCCGGATAGCTTAGTTATCTAACTTAGAAGGTCTTCTAGATCTAGGCTTTGATTAGAATGGCTTGTCGGCTCTATTAGTAAGGTTATATTTAACTTTCGAGATAGTATAGTTAATAGTCTGTTTTGACAAGCTAGTACGGGCTATAATGGTACCTCCTTTTAATCTGGCTAAATAGAGGCTGTAAATTAGGGATCTCTAGGCTTCTATAAGTTCCCTATAAGTAGTCTTTGGTCTAGGAGCCATCTTATAGTATTAAAGAGGAGGTTAAAGATAGAAAAGTCGGTGTAACTATCGTTAAAGTTAAAGAGGGGGTAGTTAGTTAACCTGATTTAGAAGTCGCTTATTAGGGTTAAAGTAGGTAAACACTTTTCTGACCCTACTGTACTATATCAAGTCCCCTGCCTAGAAGGAAAAACGTAATGCCTATATTATAGCTCTAAATAGCTCTTAAACACGCCTTCTTTCTGTAGTAATATTGTAATAGAAAGTAGTGGCGTTATCTTACTATTATAGTGTCCTATATGTCTTCCTCTTGGCTACCTATAGCTAGGCTTAGGACTAGAATCGGGTCCCTCCTATTTGATAATGCCTTCTTATAAGGGTGTCTATATAGGCGTTTGCCCTACGTTACTTAAGCCGCTATAGGTTGACCTCCTTGATATGCCTAGTATTTGTTAACTAACTTATATATATAATATAGTTAGAAGTCGGTCTTTTAGATGTTATATTTATAGCTAAGTCCTTTCTATTTAATTAGATACTTATACTTACTATATATAAGCTTATAATTCTAGATACGTTTGAGTTTATACTTGTCTCTAGATTCTAAGCTGCTATCAGTATAGCTATCCTTAATAGGGTTAGGAGGTGGTATAGTATAGTTATATAGGTCAGTTCCGGGAGGAGTAGGTAATAACTATACTATAGATATCACTAGGTAGATATCTATATTTGGTAGTAGTTAAAGACGGTATACTAGGTAGCTAATATATTTAATAACTTTAAAAGGTCTAGCACGCTATTAGGATAGTTTATATAATAGCTGTCCGGGCAAGTAGTAACTATAGTAGAGGTATAGATATACTTGGTCCCCCGGCTTAAATTTGATATCGTAGTAGCTAGTGTCGTATCTGTGTTTAGTGTAGGCCGCTATAAAGTCTATTGCCATCTAGGCGTCTTGGCGTAAATATTCGCATAAGACCGGGATATCCTATACCGTTTTTAATGGCACCGTTAGCACTTCTAGCAGTCCGGCTGGTTTGAAACTATAGAGTAGCTCGTATGGAGATATACTAATAGAAGCGGTATATACGCTGTTTAAATGCTACTAAAGCTATAGGAGTATAGTAATCTAATTGTTATCTAGTTTCTCGTAGATAAAAAAGCGTAGAGCGATTTCTACCGTCTAGTTCTTTCGCTCTATAAGACTGTCTCCCTATAGGTAGTATATAGTAGTTATTAATAGCTTTATATCTAGCGCTTTCTATATACTAGTCTATAGCTTAGATATAAATTTATAGTTATAGTTAGATATAACGGTAGTTAGTACTCCCTAGTTAGATAAGAATAGTTATTATATTAATATATAGCCCTAGTCTATAATAGTATAGTTAGAGTGGTTAGGTATAAGGAGCATTTGTTTAGACAATTTACAAGATACAGTCATTATTAAATCGAACTTATTATACCTATTTAAATGCTATAGCGTTCCGGCTAATAGAACTAATAGTAATACTACTATAAAGTCGATAGTAATTACTTGTATAGGTAGCGCATTAGATAGGCGAATTAGCTAGTAGTTACCTATAGGAAGATTACAATCGGTAGCGTTAACTTGATAGACAAGGTAGTACTTTACGTAGTCCTATATATACCTAGTTTTTCTATCGATCGCGATACTATATAAGTTATATATCATTCTATTAGTTCTAAAGTAATGCTTTTTATCGTAGGCCAAGCTTAGGATATATTATACGAGGCTCGACGGAACGTATAGCATGTATATATTATCTAGGCAGATATAGTAGAGGAGCTCGTTAATTAGGACAAACGGTAGCCTATAGCGCGAAAAAATAGCAATACCCTTATCGTCAATAGTCCTATCTATACGCTTGTTTTTAATAAGATCCTTAATAATAGGGGTATACTTAGTATTAGCCTTGTAACCGTTAACGAACTTTACCTTAAGATTAGAATCTATCTATGCCTTAGCAAAAGCGAACTAAATATCGTTAAGTACGGCTAATCTATTTAGTCGTTTAGAAGGTTTAGGGTCTCCTAAGGCGCTTAATCTGCTTAATATGTCTGGTATAAAGTTAAGTCTTCTAGGAAGATGGTAGACTTTGAGGTTATATTACACATTAAGTCGAGAACTTGCTGTTCTGGCCGCCGGATTTGGCAGGGCAGCGCCGCCATTTTCGGGTGCCTCAACAGTGCGGGGCGCCGGGTCACAGCCAGGTACTCGGTACCTCACCACCTGCGCAAGCCCCCACTCCCCTCCCTGTCCTGCTCCACTTAACCCCTGCCGCAGGGCCGCAAAGCCACCCTTCCGATTCTCCACCGCGGTCCTCTGGTCGGTTGGTTTCCGACAAGCAGTCCGCCCAAGAGTCCAGGAATCCGTTTTCTTGAACCTGGCATCCATCTTCGGCGCCCGGCGCAGCAAGCCCTCAAAATGACGACCCTCGCGCTTTCCGTCATGCCCGGCTCGTCGATTTTCTGTCACTGGAGTCGGCGGCTCTGCGCACGACAGTCGACGCCGTCGCCATGGCACCACGTCGCCCGCCGCAGCCGCTCGCAGGAGACCGGCGTTACAATACGGATTTTGTCCAGCGCTTCACGCAACGAGAGGAGGAGAGGCGGGTTGCGAAGCGACCGAAGGCGCTCACGGCCGGGCAGCACGCAGCGCTTCGCGAACAGCTCAAGAACTTCCAGTTCCTCAAGCCTGACTATGCCGACAACACCAAGATCAGCATTGCCGGTATACTACGAAAATGGAAGAGGTAACGAGAAGGCACCCTCGCGTTTTGTATCCGAGTTTTGGCTAATGAAGCTACGCAGTTATTGCAAAGACGCGGAGCGCTGGGGTTCCTGGCAAAATGTGATCAGGAATGCCGACCGGACGGAGGCGATGGATTTCCTCGAATATCTCTGCCAGTCCTACAGGATCAAATCATGGGGCACATCGTGGGAGTATTTCCGCCAGTACAAGCAGCTCTACGCCAGTGTCAGCAGCCGCTATATGGATAGGAACGACAGCAGAGAAGTTCAGAAGGTACGTCCGCATTTCCGGACGCTGGCCCTCCGCCTCTTCTCCCGGCCCGGAAAGTCCGCAATCATGGAGTGGACTACGCTGCTATAGGGCAATGGCTGAGACTTTGCTCGGCTCGCCACGGCGACACATACCACCCCCCAACATCCTCGTTGCTGCCCAGGATCAAACTCATCGACGTCAACGCTCGAGAGGTGGTCCGACATCCCGGCGGCAATATCCCGTACCCCGCTCTCAGTTATATCTGGGGCGGCGCCTCGTAGGTCAGTGTCGGTATCGGCCCGCTGCCTCCCGTGCTTCCCGCCACCATCAACGATGCCATCACGTTTACCAAGGAGCTGGGGTTCGGCTATCTCTGGGTCGATTATATATATATCGATCAGGAGGACCCAGCAGAGAAAGCAGAATAGAACCAGATTATAGATATTATCCACCGCTGCTCGTATATAACTATCGTTAGCCTAGACTGTGACGGAGAATGCGCCCGGTGCCTTATGCATTCGGATCAGGGGTTAGGATTGGATGCGCATTCCTGGTCATGCACTTGTTGAAAACAGTGGCCTGTGCGCTCACCACACTTATTCCACGGCCCACGCCTGTATTTTGATCTTTTCCCTCTCTTTTCCTCAGCTTACGATTAACGGAATAGAGTGGTATTTGCAGTGCCATCGAGCCTCGCGACCCATATCGCTCATCTCTCACATAGACGGTACGAGCGCCGACGCTGGACTACCGCTCGTTGGCGGCTCGGAAGCTTCTCCGCGGCAGTAGGTCGAGTATATTGGCCGCTCTCGGGTACTATCTATACTCCCCAATCTCGACGACCTCTTCATCAATTCTTTGTGGAATACTCGCGGCTAGACCTTTCAGGAGGGCTGTGAGAAATGCGGCACCACGTGCCACCTCCACAGTGTTGTTAGGATGTGGGTTTCGCCCCACTTATCTCTGACATTAACCCCTCATCGCGAGAGCTCTTCCAGCTTCTCTTCCTTTTCTCCCCATCTTGTGATTTTAGAGAATGGAGTAGTATCAGCAGCGAATGTAACGGTCCCAGCGAGTGTATTGCAACTAGCTGGTGACGTCTCAACGAGTACACTGAACATGCAGAAGGAAGAGGAAAACAGAGGAAAATCCGGCTCCAGAGGCACCCTCTATATCTGACCAGAGGGTGGTTAGCGTGCACCGCTCCCCATGGTCCGCATGGGCCGCTCCGAAGGTCTGTTCCGGAGGTCCGTTCCGGAAGCATGACGTGAGGCTCCGTGTGTCACGGGTCTCGCCCGTGCCAGGGTTAGGGTTGGATTAGATAGGAGGTTGGTGTGGTCCCAAGAATCACCATGATCCGAACGGTGGAGTCCATCAGATCTGCTGTCGGTCCAGAACCCCAAGGAGGCAGATGCTCATCTCTGGAGATGAGGATAATGATCGGCTTCAATTACTTCTGGGTGCTCTGAAGCACCCAAACCCACTGTCGTAAGCAGAACATCTGTGTGATCACCGTGGATGCTGGCTGTTGGTTTTCCAAGATCACCCCTACTTAGCTTAGGTCTTCCCGCTTCGTCTTACTGCCACATATAACCATACCTGCCAGAGAACTCGGGATCCCGTCCGCTCTCCCCTAGATAAACTGGCAAGGGCTGGATTAGTAGTTGGGTCGGTGACGACTAGCGAATCCCCGGTGTTGTATGTATTTTTGTTCTTGTGGTTGTATGTATTTTTGTTCTTGTGGTCCCATTTTGACTCTATCGCCAGTCTTGGCGAAGGTTTAGGCAACCGGCTTATCTATGGGAGAGGAAAACGGATGGAAACGGAGAACGGGATACTTGGTGTTGCGTGCATATGTACAAAGATAGTAACACTTTCTTAGGTGGATAGAGACAGTCGATAGCGGCGTCATCGTCGGTATGGACGTCGCCAGTGTTGTCGAAATGCTCGACGTCGTCACCAAGGTCCTCTGTCGCGGACAGTGTCAATCGTATCGTCGTCTTTACCACTGTAGTCGATATCCTCATCCTGGAATCCCAGTTCTTATTACCAGAGAGATCGCCATCAAGAACATGTTCCGGCTGAAAGAACGAACTCCCTACGCTGCTCCTGACGGGGGCCACAACAACGCGACTGCGCTAATCGGTGATGACGCTGACACTCGCGGCGGTGGACGTCCGTCTGGGGTAGTATACGGACGACCCGTATCGCCCGTTTGGTAGGATTCCTATGGTCATGTTTTTTTAGCGACTTCTTCTAGTTCGAGCCCGTCCTGTAGACCAGCCTCCTCTTGCTAGTGCCTAGGGACGGCGGCGGACAGAGACGGGAGAGCTCGGCAAAGCACCTAGTAGCATACAAGCTATTCCTCCAGTTTACGACCGTCGTCCGCTCGCGGCGGTCGACAGCTGGCTACGGCAGTACAGGGACGATCAGCATCGACCGTTTGGTGGGATCCCAATGGTCATGTTTTTTGGTGACTTCTTCTAGTTCGACCCTGTCTTATAGACCAGCGTCCTCTTGCCAGTGCCTAGGGACGGCGGCGGACAGAGACCGGAGAGCTCGGCAAAGCACCTAGCTACACATAAGCTGTTCCTACAGTTCGCGACCGTCGTCATCCTCCGCGAACAGGTCCGCGCGGCCGGCTATCCAAGGCTGAGGGGCTTCTTCCGGCGCCTGCGTAACGGCGAGCAGACCGAGCTGGACTTCGAGCGGCTGTATCGCCGCGTCTATACCCTATCGTCTCGGACCTCTTTCGTAGATGGCCTAAGGGCTATCACGCCTCTGAACTTCGACCGCTAGGACCTGAACATGGTAGCGGTCGTCCAGTGGACCCGTGCCCACGGCAAGTATATCTCCATTTTCGTCACTAAGCACTATACCGAGGCGGGAAAGCGGCTGTACGTAGAAGAGCTACGTAACGTGCTCTGCCACGGAGACGACTTATAGCTACCGACGCCGGGCCTGTTCTTCTATGCCCAAGGGATGCTGGTGGTAGTGACGCGACACCAGTTCGTCGGGCTGAAGGTGGTCAACGGCGCGCCCTTCTAAGCCGCCGATATCTTCCCCGATCTTGCCGCTGGTACCATCGCCCTCGCTAGCGACGCGACGCTCTACCTTGGACCCCCCGTGGCCGTCCTCCTTGAGTCAGATGATAGCGCGGGCCTCGCCATCCCCGGGCTCCCTAACGGCACGATCCTGATCAAGAGCAAGACGGTCGCTATCCCTAATGCTATACGCGGCAAGGAAGCCAGGTCAAGAGGTAAGCCAGGGTTCAGGTAGGTCACCTATAGGACGGGCCCTCTCTGTACGCCGGCTTTCGCCATAACCGATCAGAAGAGCCAGGGCAAGCAGTTCTCAGATGTCCTCCTTAACCTTAAAGGCGTCTATAGCAGCAGCACGGCAACGCGGCCTAGCTTCATGAGCCTGTACGTGCAACTGTCAAGAGCGGAGAGCTAGGAGGGACTATACCTGTTCCGGAAACCGGCATAGGGCGACTTTATCGAGCCGAAGAACGTGCTCGACAAAGATATAAGAGAGGCGGTCCTCAGGCTCGAAAAATTAGGGGACGAGAGCAGGCGCCGCTTCGAACGAAACCATAGACACGAGACGTGGTTTCAGGAATGGGACGCCATGGCCGAATCTGCGTAGGATGCTGAAGCCGTCGACAAAGACGACACGTCGCTCTGGTCCGAGACGGTATCGTAACTTACCTGTTTATGGTTGCTCCTATAGTGAATATACCACTACCCGGTGGTTAGTGCTGACTAATTAGTTCAGTACTACCACCTGTCTCCCGACAGGTGGGGCCAAAACCCCCGGACATACCAATATTGCCGGACAGGTACGCGTCCAAATATATGTCCAATTTTACTAGTCAACTCCCTATATTCGAAGACATAACCACTGCCATAAGCCCAATTTAACCACTTTCCTATATATAATACCTCTAACCGACCATATCTAGGAACCAGCCAGTATACAGGCCGCCAAATGGCTCCTTACCGCTCGAACGCGCCACCGAACCAGCCGCTTACCCTATAGAAACGAACCCAATATACGGCACACGGCTTAACTATTCAAGACTAGAAAGACCTAGGTTAGCCGGCACTTGAAGTCTTTAAAGGATATTGGTCTTCTAGCTACTAGTAGCAACGCGATTAGAAGACCTCGGTCGCTTCGAAACGATAAAGATTCTGCCCTCGAAGGATACGTATACTAGCTTATCGAATCTGGTTCTCTTGCTATTAAAGATCTTCTCGAAGATACTACTAACTGTTTATAGGTATATTATAATCTTCCTTGCCCTCCTATTAGTAAGTACTAGTGGTTACGTTAGAAGTAGGATTATCTATAGTTTTAGCTAATATTCCTTAAACTAGTCGAAGTAAACTAACTCTTAGCTAAGTAGTAGGTAGAAGATCTAGAGGTATTCTTTAATAAACTTAAGGATACTATCGAAATATATAAGATTATTATATCTGGCTATTGGAATATAGATAAGACTAGATATATACTTATAATGTTAAATAGGTAGTTTAAGATCTTAATAGTTAAAATAGATAAGAAGAAGAAGGTTAGTTCCTTCCCTTAGATATTAATATAGAATGTTTACTATAGTAATTTCTTAGCTAGAGATTCTAAATCTTTATAATCGAGAGTTAATAAGCCTAATTGGTATTAGAAATATAGTTAGTAATACTATTCTAGTATTCTATATCTTTAAATAGTAGCTATTAGAAGATTAGGATATTAAAGGTCTTAATAACGAGATATAATTCTATAAGTTAGATATAGTATTTAATAACTCTAAGATAATAATAGATTAGATATATCATTTTAATAAATACTCCTTTACTATCTATATTAAGTTCTAATAGTATAGTATAAGCTTTAAGGAATAGTTTGGTTATAACTATTATAACTATAGTTCTACTCTTAGTATATACTTTATTAACCTAGATAATATTACTCCTAAAGATTTAGTCTATATATCTATACTATTAGAAGAATATATATATCGGCTACTTATCCTAGATAACTTTATAGGATATTATAACCTTAAACTTTATAAATACTATCTCTTGTTTGACATTCTTATTATCTTCCTCCCTCCCTATTTAATACATTTTATCTAGCTAATAGATATAAGGGTCTTTCGCTATCTCAAGGAAGTATATTAATAATATCTCTAGTAGGTAGTTTAAAATAGCGATCTTATATTTATATAGGCAGACTTTGTCAAAGGATTCTAGGAAATCTGGGAGGCTAGTTTTAGACGTTAAAATATTATAGTAGGATTCGAAAAGACTAGTCTTTTTCTACTAAACTAATATATTATAATAGACTAGATTAAAGAGAAAGTATTATCTAGTATAGCTATTAGATATCCTATAATAATTCCTAATAGTAAGTAATAGGTATATATAAAAAAGGTATTAATTATATCTAAGAGTAGTATCTTAAGCTTTTTAGTTTACTAATATAAGAACATTTTTAGGATATTATATTAATAGTTAATAAGGGTTAGCTAGTATGTAAATATCTTAAGAACTTTATAAAGGACAAGAGAGCCTATCTAGCTATACTATCTACTAAGAAAATATAAGGCTAATTTATTAAGCTAATAGGAGAGGTTATAACAAATATAACTATTTAGTATATTCGTTAGATTTAGGAGATCTAGGCTTAGAAGAATACTAAGGCTATTTAAGATACTAGCCAAAAAGCTACCTATATTACCATTAAGCAGATTAAATAAGATTATAAGGAAGAATATAAAGTCTAGAAGAAGTACCCTAAAAATAAGATTCCTAGTACTAATAGGTATCGCCTTTATATAGCAACCTTTACTAAATTCCTAGAAAAGACTAATAAGAATAATTATCTTCCTCTTAATAATAACTACCCTCTTTAGGTTCTACTAAAGGAATATTAGCTACTAGCGTTTTTCGACTTAAGAGATGGAAAGGAAGTCCTAATCCCTTAGTTAGCGAAGAAGCCGTTATTGGAAGTTAAACTCCTATCCCCTAAGCGTCCTAGGATATAGATTAGCGGTACGTCTATAATGTTAATTGACGATAGCGATAATGATAGATTTGACTTTATAGATAGTAAAGATAAGTAAGAGGAGGATACTAAGTTATTATCTCTATCTAGGGTCAAGAAGAAGTTACCGTATATAACTATTATTAAGGATATTAGGAGGTTTAAGAAGTAATATGCCTATAAGTTAGTAGTAGCTATACTAGGGATAGTAATACTAGGGATAGTAATACTAGGGATAGTAATACTAGGGATAGAAGATAATAACTATCGCTAGGAGGCTAAAAGAGAAGGTATTACTATAATTAAGAGCAATAGGGATAAGGAGTATAATATAGAGGGAGAGGGAGACGAAGGCGAGTTATATAACCAATTGTTTAACTAATTATAACCGGATAGAATTGAATTTTACTACGTTTTTAAGCTTTTCAGAACCTAGTTTACAATTAGACTATTTATAGCTATTTAAGGCTACTATTACGAGGGTAATTGAACTTAATAGTACCTTTTGTATAGATACGAAAGTATAGGAAATTTGGTGGTGATGTATCCGGTAATATTGGCATGTCCGGGGGTTTTAGCCCCACCTGTCGGGAGACAGGTGGTAGTACTGAACTAATTAGTCAGCACTAACCACCGGGTACATGAGCTGTCACTTTTGAGGCCCGTGTCAACACTCATTCCATGGCCCGAGTGCGGGGCAGCGCTGAAGCAGAAAGGTCCGTGCTTTGAGCAGGTCATGAACATCTCGGAAAGTTCGCTTCGCTTTAAAGTTCCCCCGCGCCTAAGAACGAAAGAAGCAGACGTTAGTCATCAGCTGAATCAGGCCCACTACAGCCACTTGTTACGGGCCCCAGGACACTCCGGGACACTACAGCCACAGCCACTTCCTCACAGATACTCCTATAAATAGTAAGAACACCAGCGCTCCATCATAAATAAACCTGTCAAGACCAAAGCCACCACCTGCTCGCTCTTGGCTGGGATCGGCCCCGGATGTGGCCCCCGGATATGGCATACCGGATGTATTAGAGGACCCACTCTGGGTTCTGCCTCTCCAGACCGCCCTGTATGCCTTGGTTGCCTCGTTGCCCACAACTCGGCAGGAAACAATCACCACGTTCTCTTCCGGATTGCGTCCCGCATCCAACAGGATGTGGCGTCCTGCCAGCCACGAGAGTACAGGCAAAGGATCCCAACGACTCACATAACTACGGTTTTTATAATGGAACCGGAGCCGAAAAAAGACACAAAGAGCTGGTCCGGGCTTGGGTTCTTTCTCCCTGCCGTGGACCTCTTGCTCCTATAATCGGGTGCAGCCACTTGTTCGAGTGCCAGGGCACTGCAGCCACAGCCACTTGTGGCTTTGGGCGGGCCGATTCCAGATGCAGCGGAATTATGTGGGTCGTCTCCCAAAGAGGCGAAAAAGAGGCCCGTGCATTTTGTGTCCAGGCAAAGCTCGGAAAAGCTCGGAAAAGGAACCTTTCAGAACATAAATGTTCCTCCAGGCAAAAGGAACCTTTCGGAACATAAATGTTCCTCCAGGCATAAATGTTCCTCCAGGCACAGATGCGCATCTTGTATCTTCTCCTTCTTCCTTTCCTCAGCTTTCGATTAGCAGAATTGAGTAGTACTTGCAGTACCCTTGCGCCTCGCCTACGTATTGCTCGTCTCTCACACGGCGTCCCAGACTTGCGGGTAACCCTAATTTTAGCGCCCGAAATATACGAGCGTCCACGGCCAATAAACCTCCAACCCGGCTTACGCAGCTAACGCAGGTCCGCTAACCAGGGGTATATCTTATACGAATAATAAAACCGGACGCGCGCCGGTTAGGTCGCCGTGCGGGATATGTTGCACCGAGAGAGAGAGATGCAGTGCCATGCGTGATGATCTTGTGTGTGGTGTTGAGAGGGCTGTGGTGCGGAGTGGGAACCCCTGCACCAAGTGTGGGCTGGGCGGTCTGCAGGAGTGTGGGGCACAGAGGGCTCCACAACAGGACAACCTTACTAAGGTCTGGCTACCAGTGCGGTTAATCCGTTCTCAGGTCTTAAGGCAGAATTCTTCGTCGAGTCTTACAGCATTGTTACATTTTGCACACAGTGCTGGCGTTATTTTTATTTTTGTTTTTTCCCTTGTTTTTTGCCTTTTCCTGGCAGTTTACATCAATCCCAAACCAACAAAATGCCGTCTTTCGCAGCAGGGGCTACACCCCGGACCGACTCCGGTCCCTCTCCAACGCGCCAGCGGACGACGATATAATGGAGGATATCCTGCCCAAGCCCACCGCGTCGCACCTATCCAGCTCCCCGACCCTGGTCCCCTCCGACGGCTCGCTGCTCGACTACTTCGACCTGCCCTCGCCGCCCAGCACCCCCCACCGGCCCACCCACAGCCTGAGTTATTCCTCGCTCAGCAGCGCCAGCTTCCCCAGCCCGCCCAGCAGCCACCGCCCCGCCCGCTCCCCGGGCAGCCTCAGCCTGAGCAGCTCCTCCTCGGCCGGCACCGGCAGCCCGCCGCTATTGTCAGGCTCCTCCTCTTCCACCACCACCACCACCCCTCCCTTCCGCTGGCCCACCCTCTCCCAGCGCATCCACACGCGCCGCCTGCCGACCCGGTCCCGGTCCCGGAGCACCACATCCTCCTCAGCCCTCTCCGACCTCTCATCAATAAAAACCACCACCAACACCCTACTCAACGCCGACGCCGACGTAGACGTCGAGATGGGCGGGCTAGGGCCCGGCACCGGCACCTTCAGTACTGCGGGAGGAGGAGGAGGGCTGCCGCTGCTCGTCCGCCCGGCCCGGCGCACGCCCTACTACCCGCCCAACGCGAGCCGCAACGGCGAGCGCGCCCGCGTCTATATGACCCGCGGGCCTCACCACGTGCCCAACTGGACGCCGCTCGGGAGCCTGCCGCGTCACGTGCAGCTGCAGATTGAGGAGCGGATGGTCAAGTTTACGGCGATATGAGCTTTCCTTTTCTTTCTTCTTTTTTCTTTTTGCCTGGTGCGTTGTCCTTGGGAAGAGGGCCGTTTTGGGGACGGTGGGTGGTGGCTGATGGTGTCGTCTGGGTCACCCGACATAGACGGGGTTGTGGCGTCACGGGTGTTTGTTCAGGGCATGCATTCTGATCGGTACGGCTGGCGTTGGCGCTTTGGGATCGGGTATCAGGCGGACACTGCATGGGTTACCAAATAAAGAGGGGCGCTTGGGTTCGGTCATGGGAGATCAGGGTCGTTTCCGTATGGTTGCATGACAATGGACGGCGGCGTCATCATCGGGTATACCGGGGCCAGTCATATAGATAGATCATCGATAGCCTGGAACGGCGTATAACGAGGGGCTAAGGAACAAGTCGGGGGGTGGGACTGAACGATAGTGCCAGTTTCAGTTAACTGGTGTTGGGAACACTTGGTCAAGGGTAATACATGCGTATTGAGTTGATGAACCATTGCATCTGTTCTCGGAGACTGTCCGGCTTGTATGTACATTTGGTCTGCAGGGTCCGCCCTGCAGCCTCCGCCGTTGACTCTGGCATAACGTGCCTTGCAAACTCAACCAGCCACTGCTCCCTATCTCCGTTCACCCCGTATATAGTGCTTGGCACCGCTCTCATTCAAGCGCCGGCAGTCCCAGAAAATAAAACCCCATTTCTTGAGGCGGTAGTCAATTACGTCGCCGTACTCATTGACATACTTGCCCCTCCACAAAATGACCCACGCCAGCGGTGGCGCGTCTTCCTTGTCGCCCAAAAACGGGAGCCGCTCGCGCCTGGCCTCGGCCCGGTCCTCTTCGGAGGGGTGTTCCCTGCGCCGCAGGTCTTGACTCGTCCAGTTCAGGATGGGCTCGATGAAGACGCACTGCAGCCGCATATACTTCTGCATGCGCTTGACCAGCTTCTCGTGGTCGGTGGTCTGTAACACCTTGGAGAAGACTCGCAGGCCTCGTGCGGCGGTGCCTTGTCTGAGAGATTCGCGGAGGACTTTCAGGTTGTCAGAAAAAAAAAACGGAGAGGAAAGAGACCACTCGACTCAAAGTCAACTTACATTCACTACCGAGGTCGAATGAGCCTGGAGGGGTGTCAGGCCGGCGCCAACCGCTGAATCTCGGATTATCCCTGGCGACATCGGCCCGAATGGCATCAAACACGGCCTCGTACTTTTCTCGCATAATGATATAGATACAATGGATCTCCTCGATCTCCCAGGGGCGAAAGACACAGAAGAAAAAAGGCAGGATTTCCGATATGTCCAGCGGCGGCTGTGAGCAATATCCCCGAGGCCCGACACCAAACAAGTTACAATAGAGTTGGAAGCGGTAGAGCGCGCGGAGCAAACGCGTACGCTCGATCCTGGATAGGCTACCGACGGGGAGCGAAGGGTCGAGGTGGCGTAGAAAAAGGGCGGCGAACTGCTGCACAAGCGGGCCTGCAACGGAGCAGTAGAAGCTGGCCATGGCAGCGAGATCGTCCTCGGAGGTGATGACCTCCGCCAGGAGCTGGTTAAGGGACACGGAACGCAAGGCGACGTAATTATCCATGAAGAGACGGACCGTAGTCTCCTCTAGCTGGTACAACCTGTCTGCGGGGTGCTGCTCGTGAAGCAAAGCCGAGGTGCGCACGGCATACGCATCGATGAGGACGTTGCCCAGGGAGGCCTTTAGCGCGCGGCCGAGAAAGGCCTTACGGTCGAGCAAGTACTGCTGGTGGAAGACGGGCGAGGCGAGCACCAACGCCTTCAGATCTTGGATGTCCAAGACCAAGATGAGGATGTTATGTCGCAGCTCGGGTGGCAGCGATTCTAGTGAGATGGGAGTATCAGCAGCCGCCGCCGGGCTGGGTGCTGCCGCAGTGTCTTGTGCTTGGGCGGGCTGGCCTTGTGGTTGCTCGTCGACCGCATTGTTGTTGATGTGTAGATTGGGCGCTTGCGCGGCGTCGCTAGTCGTGACTTTATGCCTGCGCAGTCGCCTGAGGGGCAGGAACTTTGAGAGGGTTGGCATATTTGTGTTGGGTATTGTGAGGTAGTGTGGTGAAGGAATGTTCTTGATCTGGAGAGGGAGAAGTTGGGAACCATGCTTTTGGAAGCGGGGGAAAAGCCAAATCAGCGCACAAGCGGCAGCACGTGTCGACCAACCAATCGGCAATCTCAACCTCAATCTCATCTAGTTAGTAAAATGGAAAGTTGAAAGGAGAGTTCCGCTAGAAGTCGTCGTCAGAAGAGTCCTCATCCGAGGTATCCTCGTCCCAGGTATCTTCGTCCGAGGTATCTTCATCGGGGGAGTCTGTTGAATATTCCCGCCATTCCCGCCATTCTAATAAATCACGGAGAGCCTCATCTTCGCCCATCCGATCCAATCCGGAACACCAGCTGGCCTCATTAAATGGGGCGACTGCTCCCCCAATTCCATAGTTCATCCCGCAAATCCCCCAACCGGTTAAGTATAACATCTCGTCAGCAAAGCTCCTTGAGCGGCGGCCCCTGACATAGTCTTGGAAATGATTAAGTAGACCCTTGAGGCTGACCATTACAGGAAATCGCCCGCACTCTCTTCTCCGTCTCCCGTACAAAAGCGACCTCCGGAAGACTGTCTCGAGTTTTTTCTTGTCGTCAAACTTGGCCATAATGCAGTTAGCGTCAATTACGCGGAAGAGCGCAAATTGGCCCCAATGAGGCTGAGAGAGGACGACTCCATCGGCTAGCAATGTCTCGAGAATAGGCTGAGATGCTTGCTTCGCAGAGTAGACGAGGATAGGCCCGGAGGGTAGCCTGGTCTCGCGAACCAGACGGCCGACCAACGGGTAGCAGACGCGATTGGTGCGATTGTTGGTGAAACGGAATGTACAGGTCTCGACCGCTGTACAATTTTCGAACATTTCGAAAAACTGATCGTGGTGGTGCTGGCTGCTCTCACGGGAGTCGTCGCGGCCGCTTGTTACGTGGATGCGAACTTGGATATGACGAATGTGTTCGAGGTCGGACAAGGTCAACGGAAGGTGAGACGGAGAGCTCATTCGGAGACCGAAGTCGTTGACGAAAGCCTTGGATCTCTGGCTGAAAACATCCAGATCTGGGTGGAAGTAGAAGACAGATGGAAATTTATCCGTATGAAAACGGACTTTTCGGTAAGCCTTCAAGGTGATCCCTCGTGTCTCGTGGGAAACAGCAAGCTGGCTTGGGTTGTGTATTCTCTTCCATTGCGCGCCCGGGTTGTAGGTGAGAAACACGCCTTTATCGATAAGACGAGACTCGAATGAAGCTTCCCACACTAGACACCGAAGCTCCGGAGGAAGTCGACAGAAGTGATGAAATTGCTGTGGTTGTTGCGCCGCCCCGTCACGGACAGCCCTCGCAACTGGATCTGGCTGAAAGGGTACGAACCTTCTGCGAGGATCGGCCCCTGGTCATCCTGACTTGCTGTGATGTCCGCGAGTTGGGCCTACTCGAAATGCCCTTTCCTACGGTGATAAGGGCACGGGGCCTCGACCCATTAGACTTGGAGGTCGCCGCCGGTATCCTCTTCGGAGAACTCCTACAAAATGGGTGCGATCATTGACGTTCGGCGAGGCTATGGCGCAGAGTCGGGGGTGGCTTTGATGCGGCGTCGGCCGGCGAGACGGGTGCGGTCGGGGAGTGGGGATTGCGGATCGGGTGGGGCCGCGTCGGCGGTGTGGGGCCGGAGTGGGCAGGGAACGAAGAGCTGGGAACCGGGAGCACAGGGCGATCTTTGCGGCGTTTCAGTCGGCGGTCCTTGACCTGTGGTGTCAGTGCCTCCCCGAGATGCTTCATCTTAGTCGCGACCAATTCGGAACATTGCTTTGTCGCGACGGATATGCGATGCACTACGACGTTCGAGAGCCTAAGACCGCGCAGGTGCTCGGATTCTGTGCCACTTACACCACTTGCGTCGACGGCGGCGAGTGTTTGCTTCGTTCTTTGGCTGCCCTTCTCGTGCAGCCATCGCACCGGCGGCGGGGTATTGGCCGAAGCTACATGACCACGCTTTGCGTCAACTCACAAAGACACGTGGCGTCTCCTGTCTACAACTTGGGAGCACCTTCCCTCGGCTCCTCTATGGGCTGCCTGTTGACTCGCTCTCGAAGCCCTGGTTTCAACGGCGGGGTTGGCCGGTCGAGCCTTCTGCAGCTCCAGGCTCAGGCCAAGAAGCCTGCGATTGGTTTCTCGAATTCAAAAACTGGCCGGACGCTCGCCTCACCTCCCAGTCTCGTTTCACGTTCAGGTCTTGCCAGATGACGGAATTCGATGCGGTCCTGGACTTCGTCGACAGGGTGTCCAAATCGAATGGCCATATGGGTTGGTACGACCAATACTCTAGACTGGCCAACTCGGAGAACGTGATAACCGGTCCCACCAGATCGCCGGCCACGCCGTCGCCCCAGATGCCCCCGCCCCTTCCCCAAACGCCGTTACTCTCCTCTCCTGGTCCACGTCCACCAACAAACGGAGTAGTGACTGTTCACACCTTGTGGTTGTAAGGTTTCGTCTCAGCTGTCCTTGACCACGAGAATGAGCCGAGGGGGAAAGGGTGGCAAGCTTGATATCGTTAACAGGTCCTCACACTCGAGGCCAAGTTCTTTGTGGTCTTGCCGCGCTCCTGAAGTTAGCCCGGGCTTCTTGTTAAGGCCCACAGTTTATTGTTTATCCCTCCCGCATTGTTCTCTCGGGCGACGGTTGACGTAGTCGCAGATATCGTTGATTTGCTTTCCGCGCCGAAACCACACCGGCCGCCAATCGTGGGAGTCGTGCTCCACCTTCTCCGAAACTCTGGGGAGCTTTGTCTCGCATGCACGTTGGACGGAAACCTTCGAAACTGCAATATGGAGCTTCCGCCAGCGGTTGTCTACAGACGAGGAGCATTGGCTTCCGACTTGGCGAGGGAACAATGGGTCGATTCCTGCCGACACTGCGCGGAGTCGATCATGAGAAGCGAGAGGAGGTCGTTGAACTGTGAAGGGCGCGAGACCTTGAAACCGGCGGTGGAAGGATGAGCTTTGCAGTTGGCCAAGACTTTTTATTCGTTCAACCTCGGCTGATCACGCAACTGATCCAGGGGTAACGGCCCTGATCCCCGGTGTCTGGAAGGGACGAGGTGTCTGGAGTGACCAGTTGCTGCTCGGCGATACTCAACTAGCTATCCCACTCGCTAGCAGAAGCGGAGCAGGCACCAGATTGCATCAGATTTCGTATATCCTGGGAAAGCCCTGTCGCCTTAGCAAGTGGTAGGACATCAAAGTCCAGATTTGACGGCAGCTGATCGATGGCAGAGCAGATGTTTGAACGCCGCGCACCGGCGGGGAACCCCGTTGGCTGGGCGGCGGGCCAGAGTTGTCAGAGGGGTGGGGACAGGCAGGTACGGAAGGCGCGGATTTCGGCGGAGTGGCCATGGGGCAGCAGTGGGTGAGAGAGAATCAAGTGCCAAGCAGTCTCTCTGACAAGCTCGCCGAGAGTGCGGTTTTCTGTGTGTTGTGAGCATGATCAAGATGACGGTCAATTGAATCCTATCCTATCTACCCGCCAACACCTCACGGCACTTCCGGGCCTTATCCTTTCCTCCTCTTTGGCTCACTAAATGAGGTACCTGGAGTGACCGCCTGCGGCACAGAAGCGGAGCCAGCATCCGACTGCATCAAGTTCCCCAAATCCTGGGAAAGCCTAGTCGCCTCAGAAAGTAGGACATCAAAATCCAAATCCGATGGCAACTGATTGATGGCAGAACAGATATTCTCGAAACGCTTAGGCATCCATGTATCGTAGACGTTCTTGGTGAATCGGTACGCTGTCCACTTCTCCTTGCCGTCCAAGTCTGTGAAGTCAAAAGTACGAATCGGGTGCCGGTAGTACTTGATGTCTTTCCCAGTTATCACCGGGTAGTGGCCGTAGATCCGTACCGACCGGTGGTCATGCGTGACAGAGAAGGCGAGGATCTGCCGGTTGAGCTCATCCTCGCGCTGAACAGCACGGAAGAGCTCGACGATAGCCCGCACCGCAAGCGTCATGCTGTAGGCGTTCTGCCGGTCTGCGATGTCGAGCGCTGCGGCGCCGCACTTCACCTCGCAGGTCAGGAAGGGGAAGTACATGTAGTACGTGGCCATGAACAAGAACTGATCCCCGGCGATGAGGTCGCCAAAGCATGGCGACAGCTTGCGGAGCTGGTCAACACTGTGAAGGTGGCACGTGGTGCCGCATTCCTCACGCTGCGCCGCACCAGCCGCTTGCTCACCCCGCTCACCCGCGCTCGCGCGACAAAAGCGGCGAGGCTCACCCGGCTCACCCGGCTCACCCCATTGGCGGGTGAGCCGACTTCCTTCCCAGCATCCGCATCGTGCGGTGTGTCGGATTTCTGGCGCTGGGGCCCTTCATGGTCCATAAAAGTGGGATCTCGTGGAGTCGAATCGCCCGTTTCATTGTCGGTGGAATCCACCTCGAACCCTAACGACAGGCAACTATCACCAGCTCTTATGTGCTCCGGAACACACAGACGCTGCCTTCCTCAGGATAACGTCGTCATGATACCACGGCCGAGGGTTGCCGAGGCCATCATGGGGCCCAGCCCATTACACCCGTGCCGAACAACGTGAAAGCAGGGACACGGAACCGGCATGCCAACCCCCGCTTTGAGCACGTGGGTTGCCGAGCTGCGCCACCGGCAGAAAAGGTACGTACTTAGTGGCAGAAAAGGTACGTTACCGTATCATTTTCCGACTTCTCTCGTCGCTCCGTGGACGTCACGTCAAGGGGTCATGGACAATCCCTTCCTCTGTCAGAACTGTGGCATCTCAGGGTAAATGGGCTCAGTCGACATTGGGATTCCACGTTGTCTGTCGCCAGCGGTCTAAATGTAGATGATAAGAGAAGTGACCGAGGCAATAGATGTAAACTAACTATGTCTGATGTCTGGCTCATCCAAGTCATGCACGATTGAGGCAACATGTTCCACATCACCTTCCGCACAATACATCTCCTCTGCGCTCACTAAATGGCCCTACTGTGTTAATATCACATAAAGCACAGATGAATATCTGCTCTGTTCGCTAGCAATTTGACGCACTGAGGTGCCCACCACCTCAACCATCCCTAAATTCAGCCTCAAATTCACATTCAAGAGGTTGTGGGCAATCCCTTCCTCTGGTGGAACTGCTGCAAGATCTCGGGACACTGCTTGAAATGCGCACCAGGCTCCCAACTATTATGCTCATGCCCATACCCTGCCCACTTGACCAGGTACTCCCACGCCCCTTTCCGCCCTTTCCACCCTTTTCGCCGTCGCTGGTCCAGAACGTCCTCAACTTGAAAATAGTCGCCGTCCTGAACCTCCTGAACCGTGGAAGCCATTCTTAAAGGGTGAGCGCGCGCTGTCGAGGAAGCCTTCTCTGCTGGTGGCTTGCGCCGCTGAGTTTCCGGTGTGTGGTAATTTCGTCCATGATTCGTACAAGGGTTCCACGTGAACTGCATCTGAAAAGTCGCTACCCCGTCCACGAAAACGCGCTTGAGGACCGCATCAAGTGGCCATTCCTCAAAGCTTGCGAAAGGGGCCTCTGTCTCCGTTTCCAAAGCGGGCCCCCTTGAAGATTGCGGCTTGGAACTGCTGCGCTGACTTTGGCGGCGCTTTGGGCCTTGGGCTAGTGATGGTCTTTGAGCATGTGGTGATTGGGAGTTGGTGCAACGCAGACGCGTCTGCCGCTTGGGCGCTGTTCTGCGGGTTGTAGCGGCCGCCGAAGTGTTTACTCTGCGGCGCTTCGCTCGTGGCGGCCGGACGACATCCTCATCCTTGCCTTGCTTGGCGTCACTTCTCACAATGGGAGAGCAGTCCTCCTCGACGTTAGTATCGTAACGACGTCGACGACGACCGATGTTGTGATGGTTGACCCGCTCCTAGCTGGCGGACGGCTGCATGAATGGCTCGGTATTAGCCACCTCACGGTCGTTGTTGCTCTCATCGTCTGACAATCTCGGTATGCGTGCCCGACCATCCTGTGCTTGTGGTGGCACGACAGAACCATCCTCATCCTGCTCTCCCCTGTCGTCTGGAACGAGAGGATTACGTCGTTCTGGGACACTCGCCTGATCGCTGTCGTCACGGTAATCGCGATGTTGAGAGAGGCGGCAGCTGCCGGACCTCAGTTGTGGATCAACCCCACGACCGGAGGTGGCGCTGCATGGGCTCTAGGGCTGAAGGAGTGGCCCGGCATCCGATGGTTCGGGCTCGCGGTTGCTCTCATCCTCCGACAGTGTGGATGTGCCTGCCCGGCTCTCCACCGCTTGCGGCGGCACGGCAGGACACATCCCATTCAGCTCTCCTCTGTCATCTAGAACCGGAGGACAGGTCGGGCGGTGGTCCGCTTTGAGATCGGCATTGCATTGCCCAACATCGCGCCGGTCTTGGCTGGAGGGCGGCTGCAGGGCCAGTCCAGCATCGGCCAGCTCGGGCTCGTCATCCTCGCTACCCTCATTGTCCGCCTTGGCCTTGGGCGACTTGGCATTTCGAAGCCGATAGTAAGATGCAGAGAGTTTCGGGTGCCTAGCACATCCGTCACCCTGTCGACAAGACGACCCTGCGCACACGAGCGCACGGTGGGATGCCGGGGATGCTGGGGATACTGGAACCGGTCGGTCCTGCTCCGCGTGCAGAGCTATAGGCGAGGCAGGCGAGGCATCGTCTAGGCCGGCCGTGCTGGTAACTGAGGGCTCCGGCGCGTCGCTATCGTCGGTAGCAGCGTCGACACCTTTGCCTGCTCAGGCGTGTCAACATGTTTGGCCTGCCGAGAAATGCGAATCCAGGCACATACCTATAAGAGTAACACGGCTGGATTTCACCTCGTTGCGTGCATCTGGTTGAAGCCCGTCAAGCGACGCAAAAGATGTGTCGGATCGGCCATCAAGATCATTAAGCTCGTCATCGCTTGGGATCAGGATAGCATCAGCCTGTGACTTTCCAGCACCACCGCGTTGAGGATCGTGCGCATCCTACGGCAGCGGTGGGTGCAAAGGAACCCCAAAGATCGCTGTAGAGAGGTTCCCCTCCCGAACCCGAAAACCGCGGCTGGCAGGCTCGGGACTCGCAGGATTAGGACCCGCCGCCACAGGAGGGACGTAAAAATCTGGCTGTCGAGGCAGACTGTTGCCATCGCGCTCCAGGTGAGATAACGCGCCGTTAAATTGGAGAGAAGATGTCAAAGGTTGTGAAAAGAACAGTTCCCGGAAGCATTTGGCGTACAAGCTGGCCATTGTCGCATTGCTGAGATGTTGGGGAACGAGCGAAATATATATACATGCGCGGAGAAAGGCAAAGTCGACCTTGGAATCGGCAACCTGGACCCGGCCCTCCACTCCCCCCTCCGCTCCACCATCCCAAGGGGCTCGCAAGAAGGGGTCGCGGGAGGCCGGGGCCGGGAGGGACGAGGCATCGATCACCTGTCTCTCATAACTCTGCCAATCATGCAATTGCCGAGACTAGAAAGGAGAGGCGTAGGAAAGGGGAGCCGCCGCAGGATATCGTATCGCCACGAATCACGACCCTCGACCGAGGTTGCATAATCCATGGTCGCCCATGGTCGCCAAAGGTCGCCTAAACTGGCTGAGCCGAAGCAGTGATGGCGTGCGTTCTCCAACGCCTGTCCGCATGCGCCTCCCCTCCCTTTTTCCGCCTTGGATGGCAAGGCAGAATCTCGTTGTTTCCACCAACCAGTTCCTCCTCGAGCCCGAACTGCCTCGCCGTTGTTAAAGCAAAGGTAGCCAGGCCACGTCATCTCTTCGGGGGCCACATCGGCCGCCTTGCTGGCAAGGCCTTACCATCCCTGCCCGCCGCAACCCTGAATCCGGCATGTGCCCCGGAAAATAGATTGCAGTTGCATCAGGAGGCCAACCTGCCGCTTTCGTAACCGGTCGTCTGCAGGTCTCGCCGCGGCTATGCTGGCATTCGGTCCGATTGTGACCAAAGGAGGTTCCCCGATCTGTAGGCCGAGACGCCCTGAATGCGCTAGGCGAGTGGAGGCCTCCTAATATCTCGACTTTTGACGTAATCGATTACCTGCGGCATTTTTGTGACTGGTCAGGATGCGCAGGTCCTGCAGATTGCACGGGGGAAACGGGGGGGCCTACCAGGCAGACATGGATCCCAATCCTGCGGCCGAAAGGAGGGCACCGCGGCAGGCAGGGCGGGGGGGATGGGCGAGGTGAGAAGAGGAACCAAGCGGGTGTTTGAGAGGCTCCAAACGGAGAGGAAGCTCGAGGTCGAGTCGGAATCGAGCGTAGAGTCGATTCAGAGTCGAGTCAGGAGTTGCACCTGACGAATGCACCGCCAAAAGGCTGAGAATGTCTCGGTTGGAGAGCGAGCGGTAAAGAGAGTAGAGCTTCGTGAGAATAAACCGCAAGCTGAAGCATAATCGCTGCGCGAGGCGACGGCGTGCGGCTAAGGAACGCCAAAGAGGGCCAGGACAAGGCATCCAGCCTGGCAAAACGGGCGTCGGGACGTGGGCGACATTGGCCGGCGAGCTGCACAATGAAGGGGCCAGGGAAAAGGCGAACGGAACGAGAGGGTAGGGGCTGAGCGAAGGGTATGAGGGAGGGAGAAGGTTGAGAGTACAAGGAAGGGACGTCGGAGAGGAGAGGCTCTATTTATGCGACAGGCGCGGCTGGGCCGTGCAAGGACGTGGGTGTGACGCGGCGCTATACCCGATTGGGAGGGCCGCTAAACCCGGCGGGTGCGACAGCGCATTCGCTTTTACAATAGATAGATAGACATGTTAATCAGGTAACGGTTAACGCGGTCGGTAGAACTCGTATCTAGATTAGTTTATTCTATAATATTATATATAGTAATATAGTCAGTTAGAATGATAACTAGTATATATGCCAAATAGACTATTATATATAATTTACGAATTGCCTAGACTAGATAAGCGACTTCCTGTTTAAAGGGTCTATATCGCATCTTAGCCTTCGTTAATAGGTGGCTTAGGAATATAACTAGTAGCACTTAGTTAGCTAAGATAGGGTTACCCGGGCGCTAGTTATATTCGTTATAAGTGTAGAAGACTATTATACTAAGTCTATATTCTAAATAGCCATTAAGTTAAATATATAGCTATTTATTAGGATTGAAGTGGTAGAGGATAGTCGGGTTTTCGCGATAGATAACCTCTTATAGAGCGGCAAAAGACGCCTTTTCTTACTCGGTTAGCTCGAAGGAAGTATAGCTATAGTAGCCTATCCTCCTAGTATAGTTTCCGACTTCTAGTTCGCTAGTCTTATAGCTATATATAAGTAGGTTAGTCTTATGTTTCTAGAGCAGCTCGGCAATCTTTATATAATATAGAATCAAGTGTTATAGGAAACTAGTAGTGCCTAAGTACTATTTTAGCGCTTTTAATATATATAAGAAGGACAACTACTTAAATACTTTAATATACTAATTTATATTAGTAAGGCTAAGACTATCTATATAAAAGCTAAGTAGTTCTACGTTCGGGTAGCCGATATATAATTTAGTAGGTAAGATAGTGATATTCTTCTTTCTAAACAGGTTAAAGATTATCTTTAAGTGCCATATATAGTCCTTAGCTATATCCGAGAAGATAATGATATCGTCGATAAACGTATAACAATAGGAGGAATACGGTTATAACAACTAATCTATAAACTATTATATATATATAGGCGAATTATAATATCCTATTAGCGCTATAATCGGCTGTTCTAGACTATAGGGACTAATTAGTATAAACCTATCACGATATAGAGGAAATATACTAAACTAATAGAAAAATGACATTACGTTAATTACTATAATAAACTTCTTTCTATATAGAGCTATAATAATCTCTAACTATAGTAATAGTAAGTAGTTATTAGGAACTATAACCTTGTTTAGACTACGTAGATTAATAATAATACAGCCCTTTACAATACCCTTTATAGTATATCATACTATAAAAATAGGATAGGCAAAAGGAGTAGTGTCCTTCGCGAACCGCAATTTGCCTTATTAATAGAAGGCGTCAAAGGTTTTATCTAGGACTTCCCTATCCCTCTAGCTTAACGGGTACACGTAGGAGCGTACTTTCTAGTGTTACTAGCCTTCTACAAGTAGCACTTTTATCTACTCATTCTATAGAATATCAATTAGACTAGCGTCATTCTAGAGTTATAGGAATCTATTAACCAAGTCGGCAAACTTCTTAGCTAGTTTTACATTGCTTATATATATATAGATGCCGTTATTAGTAACAATCTTAGGTAGGGACCTTAATATCCTTAATCCTAATATAGAATACTTCTTAGGTATATATAACTTATATTCTACTTTGCTAGTAACTTTATTAGTAGCTCTTAGGATCGCTTCTAACGAAATATCCTATAGTAGGAAAGGTTAAGATTACTAGGTAAGTTAGAAGACGAAGTCGCTAATAGGTATATCTAAATCGGCATCATTAACGACATTTATATTTCTAGTAGCTATAAACAAGGCTATAGCTATAGTGTAACGAACCTAACTCAGACTTCTTCTAAAAGGGTTTAGACAAAGGTAAGTAATGCGGGACAAATGTACAGGTCGTCTAAGGGATTCGGTAAAGCCAAAGGGTTCATAACAACAGAGTTACCTCTCACAGTAGTACGATGCTATTAGGAGTACTATGATTATAAGGAAGCGTTACTATCACTGGTAAACTCCAGAGCCCACCAGAACGAGTGACTAGCTATCTAATATACTTGTCTAGTTCCCTTATTCCTGAGTGTTCCCCCTTAGATTCCGATCGTATGATCGCTACTACGATCCTTCGATCATTATTCGGGTGCTCGCCTTGATCGAAGTACGATCACTGCGATCACTTTCTGATTAGTCCTTAGGTCTTGTGGTTCCTGATTGGTTCCGTGTGCCTTGTCGGGTCGCCTTATACGGCCAAATCGTAACATAATACCCCTCCCCTAGGTCTTTCGTCCTCGAAAGACTTAGGTCCGTTTTAAATAGTACTAACACCCCCCCCTTCTTATATATAATCGTGTTTCCTCTATCCCCCTCCTTTCTTCTTCTATAATGTCGTTAAGATGACTAATCGTATAAGAAAGAAGTCGAAGTCTAAGCCTGCTACGTCGACTCTTCGTGTTAACTATCTTCTAGCCGCGATTCTTTCCTCGAATAATCTTTTAACGATACGCCCTTGTACGCCGTACAAGTCTAAAGGCCTCGGTTTATATAAGGTTTCGAAAAGCGATTCTTCTCGATACGCAGAGTACGTTCGCAACAAGCGTTCGAATTATAACGTTCTTAGCGTTTCTCCTACTTAGCTTCGGTCTATTACGGCTTAGTATCAAAAACTTAAGGATAAGCTTATAGCTACTAAGGAGCAGGTCCTTCGTCTTCGGAAATAGAAACAAATATAGTTTAAGAAGATAATAAGAGCTATCGCTTAGGGTATCGATAGTATAAAGGAGTTAGAGCGAGTGGAACGTAAGGAGGCTAAAGCGGCGGCGGCAACGGAGGCTTCTGGGGTTACTACGTCTTCTTCGACCCCGTCTCGCTTATCTGCCGATTTCGGATAGCTTTAGGATTCCGTATATCCGGAAGTTCCTTTAGATCCGTCCTTACTAGCCAATTTCGGGTTAGTTTCGGGTCTGTCGCTTTCGGTTGATTAGGGTTCCTCTGGTAGAACTGCTAAAGTTTCTTAGGGCAATTTAGGTTCTTAACTGGTTCCTATGAGTTATCTTCTAGTCTAAAATTAAGCTATTTGACTAGATACTACAGTTCCCCGTTGATGATACGTAAATCCAGAATTTCTTCGACGTCCTATTCTTCCTCTTCGTCTTCTGCTTCGATGTTCGTAGCGATTTTGGCGTTCTTTGGCGCTGGTTCGAGAAGTGAAATATGAAAAATATCTATCCGTAGTTATATAGATAACGGTAATAATAGTCGGTAGTTAGATGTTAAAATTTGTTCTTTGATAATAAAAGGTCCGACCTTCTTAAAGTCTAGCTTTATGCTTGGTCGTTTAGTTCGCAGGTTTCGTACGATCAGATAGACTTTATCTCCCCTCTCTAGGCAAGGTCCCTCAAGCCTATGTTTGTTATAGTAGTTCTTTATTCTGGTTCTAATAAACTCGAGCTCCTTTTTAAGCTTTTTGTATAGTACGTATATCTATTCTGCTTTGATTGCCGCTCTTGGTACTATAACCTCTAGTCCTTGCCTAAGGTCTGCTTCGTATCTATAGTTCGTAAAGAACGGTGTAACTTTGGTCGTTTCTGTTAGCGTTGTATTATAAGCGAGTTATACTATTGGTAATAGTATAACCTAGTCATCCTACTAGTAGTTAACGTAGGAATAGAGGTATTGCTTGATAACTTGGTTTAGTCATTCCATTTATCTATTAGTCTACAGGTGATATATTGTTAATAGTTTGCTATTAATGCCTAATCGTTATATTAACGCTTACTAAAACTTCGATACGAACTTAGTGTCTCTGTCAGTGATCCATTCTTATGGCTAAGCATATACTGATATAACTTGCCAATAGATTACGTCTACCAGCTATTTAGCTATCTAGGACTCCTTATAGGGAAAGAAGTATACCTATTTAGTCAGGCGATCTACTATAGTAAGAATACTATCGTAGATTACTCCTATAGCCGTGTCCTTAGATTCTAGTAGCTTTGTAATAAAGTCTATTATAACTAAACTCTATGGTTTATCAGCTATTGGCAGTGGCTAAAGTAGCCTATACGGCTTATATCATGCCGTCTTACTTCGATTGTAGATATCATAGCTTTATACGACTTCCTTAACTCGTACCGTTAACTATAGAAAGTCGTAATGTTTCTTGACTTATGCGATAGTCTTTGTAACTCCTTTGTATCCTCCGAGTTTCGATTTGTGGAGTTCTCGAATCATTCGTAGCTACTAATCCTCGTCGTAGATATATACTTTGCCTTGGTACTAGAGTTTCCTATCTTTTTCTTCCACTTCGCTAGGTACTACTAGTCCAGGTACTACTTAATATTATACCTCGTTAATCCTTTCTTCTTAAAAGATTACGTAACATTCTAGGAACGAGTCAAGTAGATCATCTTCTATAGGTGTCTACGTTTCGTAATATAGCGTTCTGTCTATTTGTTCCTTGAATAACGGTAGCGTTATTTCCGTTCGTCCTTCCGTATGATCCGTTCGTCGACTTAAAGCGTCCGCTTGTACGTTTTCTTTGCCTTCCTTATAGCAGATCTCGAAGTTAAATTCCGCGAGGAATTCTACCTATCGTATTTATCGTCCGTTAAGCTCCTTTATCGTCGTAAAGTACTATAGATTCTTGTAATCCGTGTATACTTATACTAGTTCGATCGTACTACTAAGATATAGTCGCTATTCCTTAAAAGCTTCGATAATCGTAAGTAGTTCCTTATCGTAGATTAGATAGTTAAGACATAGTCTATCGAGCTTCTTTGAAAAGAAGGCTATAGGATGTAGCTTCCCTTGCTTGTCTTGTTATCCTAATTATCCTCCAATAGCGTAGTCTAAAGCGTCCGTTTCTACCTCGAATGGTTTCTTAGGGTCTAGTAGTACTAGCACTAAATCCTTGGTAATGGTATCGCGAATCTGCGTAAATGCTTACTCGTGTCGCTCTTCCTATTGGAACTTAGCGTTCTTCTTAGTAAGCTCGTATAATAGTCGTACAATCGCTCTAAAATTCCTAATAAACATCCGGTAGAAGTTTATAAACCTAATGAAACTTCGTACTTCCGTGACTAACGTCAGTCGTAGCTAATCTTTGATAGCTTTAACCTTTAAAGGTTCTATCCGAATTTGTCCTAGGGATATCTTATATCCTAAAAACACTATCTTCCTAATATGGAATTCGCTCTTTTCCTTGTTAACTAATAGCTTATATATGTATAATACGTCTAGCACTACTCTTACGTACTTCCGGTGTTCGTCTATCGTCTTAGAGAAGATAAGTATATTATCGAGATAATATACTGTAAATTTGTCGAGAAAGGGTCAGATAGCTTGATTAATCAGGGCTTAGAACGTTACTAGCGTGTTTGTAAGTCTAAATAGCATGACGAGGTACTTGTAGTAGCTATAGGGTATCCTAAAGGCCGTTTTCTACTTATCGCCTTCTTTGATCTGTATATAATTATAGGCCGATAGCAAGTCAAGATATGTAAAATATTAGGCTCCTGCCAACTGATCTCGGAGCCGTAAGATCAGTGGTAATAGGTATCGATTCTTTATAGTCTATTTGTTAAGTTACCGATAGTTAACGTATAACTATAGCTTTCTGTCTTTCTTAGGTATAAACAGGATTAGGTAGCCTACTAGCAATATTAACAGGTAGATATATCCTCTTTAAAGGTTCTCCTCTAGATATCGCTTAAGTTCTTCGTTCTATGTCTAGCTTATATAGTAGATCTTAAAGAACTTTAGTCGCGCTCCTTCCTTAAGCTTGATCTTATAATCCTATAGGCCGTGTTCTAGTAATCCTTCTAGATACTTTGGTTTGAATGCTAGGTATCCTTCGTACTCCCTTGGTACTTCCCTAGTCTTGTCTCGTTTCTCGGTTTTCTGATAGTATACGAATTTGGTTCCGTCTATAGCGATGCTAGTGATTTCTCCTGTCTTGACCTACTGCTCCAATTATAGTACTCCGCATTCGTCAACGGAGAGAATAGCTATTAGCGGTTTAGCTCGTTCCTCCTATCGTAACGTTGGTGTCGTTATACCGCTTCTTCTAGAGTCTGTAGTGGTCTATCTGCCACTACCTGTCTCTTGTGGTAGATCCGTAGGATATGCCTTCCCTTAAGCATCGTCTATTCGCGATCCTTATATACTCCCTATCTCGCTAGTCAAATACGACTCCGTTTAGGGTTGTAGGTAGCTACCATTCTTCTAGCTAATGTCCGGGTCGTAATCTTTATACTATAGTAGTCCTAGTATTATATCCTTGTCGTTACCTATGTCTATAATGCTAAATATAACTGCTATAGTCTTCCCTGCTATAGTGATGTCGATCGATTCGGTCTCCCTATATACCTATTATATCGGGAATGGCCCTTTGACTATACTATACTTCCGTTTTATCCTCTAGGGTATCTGTAGCTAATTTATAAGTATCGGCGAAATTAGGTTTATCTCTGCTCTACTATCTACTAGTATAAGTATTTCGTACTACTTCTATTATACTATTATCTATAGTCGCTTATCTTGCCGTTGTCGTCTAAAGATTACGGCGATTTCCTATGTTTCTGCTAGGAGGTCTCGATATAATAGTCTCTTACGCTAGTTCCTCCTATACTATATTACTACTTGCCGTTATATAGACGTTAATGGTTTTTAGGCCCCTTGAAGGGCCCTAACCCATTTCCTAGGTTAGTGCTAACCTCTTCGATTATTCGGCTAATAGCAGCTTCGTTAATTATTCTTATTTCCGTAAGCCATTAAGTGCTTATAGCTTCCTACTATTAGGTCCGTTCTGCTTTTCGTCGTACAGTCTATAGCTTCATCTAAAGCTCCCGAATTCGTGATTTCTTTTCGTCCGCGTAATAGAGACAATCGTTACTCTAGCATAAGTCCTATATATCTCGTCCTATTCCGTAGTACCTAGGCTAGGCTCGTCTTAGAACTACTATAATACCTTCTAGACTCCGGGTTTCGATCTTCTAGAGTAATTCGGCCGCTCTATTTCCCGCGTCGTAGACCTATTCCATAGGGCGTAAACTTCCGTCCCCGTTTTCCTATTGGGTCGGCTAGTGATTGTTTTCGAATTTATCGTAGAAGTAGTATCGGCATTCGTATACTATATATTAGAACTAGGGCACTTGTATATATACCTTATATCGAGGGTATAGTTATATAGCGTTACTTAGAAGATATTAGAATTCTTTTCCGAATCCTTCCTACTATATATAGACTATAGGTACCCTAATGCTAAGGTAGGAATATTTCTTCTAGTAGCTTTCCTATATATATTCGTCTTTTCTACGGTTTACATATATAAACTGGTACTCTAGGTTCTGTACGTTATAGCTAAGTTACTAATCGTCAAAATACATAGTATAACTATTAGGTCTATTATACGTTATAGGCTGTTCCCCTTTAATGGTTTCCACGATACGTTAGAGTTCCCTTATTTCGTCCTTTATCTCGTCGCTCTACTAGGCGAGTCGAGTCAGGTGTCTATCTCGTTCGCGTAACTCTATATTAAGCCGGAAAACTTCGTTACAATACCATTCGATCCGTTCCTAAAGGAACAAGATGTTTAGTCCGGGTCAGTCGACTCTTTAGGTGTCGGTTATCCACGATCCATCCCGTCTCTGCGTGACCGTAAAACCCCATTGCCTCAAGGCTAGGAGAATCGAAATCGGTAGCGTATACTCCCCTGCCGTATCCTATTCGGCAATACCTATCTCGGGGTCTATAGTAACTAGTTCGGAGTATGGTGTCTGTTTATCTTTGCCGTTATTGTCGTATTTAAGACTGTCTATATCGCTATCCCTATCTTTGTAGCTTGTAGCTACTACTTTGACGATATCCTTAGTCTCGTTAATAACTGTAGTTTCCTTTCCTAGGACTAGTTTCTAATCTTTCTTTAGGCTTCGACATTCTCGCTTATAGTGTCCTTTCTTTCTATAGTTATAGTAGGTAGCATTAGACTTGTCTTTGGCCGTCTTCTTCTTGTCCTACTTCTATATTATATCTATATCTATAGCTCCGGGATACGTCCTATACGAGGTATTAACGTACGCTCGCTTTTTCTTGTTATTAACCTTAACCGTGGTTCTGTTTATTCGACCTCGTTTCTACTATTCCTATATATAGAGCCGATTATTAATTCTGATAGCCTATACAATATATTTATCTAGCGTTTTAGGCCGGTTGTACTTATATAGCTCGTCTTTAACCTTTTCCTTTAAGCCGTTATAAAATAGTTATATTAACGCCTTATCATTAAGCTAAGACTTAAGTATATCCTATCTAAACTATATAGCGTAAGAGGCTACAGACTTGGTCTGTCAGAGATTGGCAAGCCTTTCTTACACGTAAATCTTCTCGTCTTTGTCGCTAAAGACCTTTTAAAGCTCTTCTTTAAAACGGTTATAAGATCGAAAGACTACCTATATAAAGGTGTCTCGGTCGTCCTCGTCTTCCTTAGTAAGATAGTCGTTCTATATAGGTTCGAACCATCTAAGTACCTTGCCCTCTAGTCTTGTAGCTACATAGAGGACTTTGGCTTTGTCATCCGGAAACTTGTCGTCATTAAGCCGGAAGTAGGATTAGAGGTTTGTCAAAAACCCTGTAAGATCCTCCTTGGTTCCTCTATATTTACTAGGTAGTTCGATCTTGATACGGCTTGCTTTGGCAGTCTCGAGTACCTTGATTTTGGCGTAGGCCTCGTTAACCAGTTTCTACAAGTGCTTTTCGCCGTTCTCGAGTTCCTTGATTCGAGCTTAAGCAGCCTTATCTCTTTGGTCTAACTCCTAGATTCGCTACTAGAGTTGACCAAGCTAGGCAAGCAACTGTTCGGCCGTAACGTTAGTAACCATTTCGATATCGAGGTCGAAGTCACCTCCGTTCTAAACCATGATAGAACAAAGGGAGTAATAGCAACGTGTGACGAACCTAACTTAGACTTCTTCTAAAAGGGTTCAGACGAAGGTGAGTGATGCGGGACAAATGTATAGGTCGTCTAAGGGATTCCGTGAAGCCAAAGGGTTTATAACAACAGAGTTGCCTCTTATAGTAGTGCGATACTGTTAGGAGTACTGTGATTGTAAGGAAGCGTTGCTATCACTAGTAAACTCTAGAGCCTACTAGAACGAGTGACTAGCTATCTAATATACTTGTCTGGTTCCTTTATTCCTAAGTGTTCCCCCTTAGATTCCGATCGTGTGATCGCTGTTGCGATCCTTCGATCATTATTCGGGTGCTCGCCTTGATCGAAGTGCGATCACTGTGATCACTTTCTAATTAGTCCTTAGGTCTTGTGGTTCCTGATTGGTTCCGTGTGCCTTGTCGGGTCGCCTTATGCGGCCAAATCGTGATATATAGGTAGCTTTATAGGGACGTAACTACCTTCGAGGATTACGCTTAAATAGTGGTTTAAATTAAAGGAAGCGTTAATTAGTATAATGTTGTACTAATTAGCGAGTTTTATAGGGTTAACGTCTGTTACTTCGGTAGGCGTAGCTAATATAGAGATAGTAATAGCGATCGCTACTATATAGAAAGTGGTATTCTATAAATAGGTAAAGTAGCTACTATCTTTTATTTCTTTAATCCTTCTAATAAGGTACCTCTTTAGGATATATAGCGTTCTATATATAGTATTTTTAATAGGTATAACCTTTAGGGTCTTTGTATCTATAACGAAGTTATAGACGGCTGTATAAGCCAAGTTAAACATAAAGGTACGACCTATTAGGAGAGGCTTATATTCGATAGGTACTATTACCTATTAATTAGGTAGGAGAGTGATTTTATAAGTAGTTTTAACTTTTTATATATAGAGTATAAAGTATATATATATAGAAAAAGGAAGATAGAAGTCGGATAACTACAATTTGACCTCTTTATAATAGTAATTAATATTCGCGTTATACGAATCTAGGAATTCGTTACCTGTTAGAAGATTTGGTACTAAAGAGTCGATAACCTACACTATATAGGTAAACTTAGCCAGGGTAGAAGTACCATTTTCTATACCTAGTAAGTAGATATCAAAAGACGCCTATTTGTTAAGGTTTAATATAGCGTTTCCTATACCCTTAACTTTGCCTTTATATTATTCGATTTAGTAGTTTAATCGCTATAGGAACGTACGATCGATCAGGGAGCGGCTAGCGCTAGGATCTAGGCATACTTCTATAGCTTCGCGGTCTATAGGTTCGTAGTATACCCTAACGTATAGATAAGTATATCCTAGCAGTAAACTATAGCGGTCAGGTATACGCTTAGGAGGTACATCCCTAACCTAGTACGCTTTTACTATAGTATCTGCTAGCGATATAATAGGTTATACGTCTATAGCCTAGTACGTATTTTCTGGTAGCAAAGTAGGTAGATCTAATAGCCTATTAGGAGTCTCTGCCGGGCGGCAAATATTACCAGATTTAGCGTTTTTATAGATCTTTAAATACCAAAAGAGAGCGTTTCGTGATTCTAGAGTAGTATTATAGAAACTATAGGTATAATAAGCTAAGTCTATAAGATTAGCTTTGTAGTTACAGATAGAAGGAAGAGGACTAGTTCTATAGCATTACTTGATATATATCAAGGGCTCGGGCTCTACCCAGGCTAATCGATAATAGGCTATACCCGGTTTCGGACCGGACCTACACGCATTCGTAGGGCGTTCGTAGGGCACGCGCTCAGGACCCGGTTAGGCCCTAACCTAGCACCTAACCGGGCCCTAATCGGAACATGTATACACCCCCTATATAAGGAGCAGGACCCCTTTTCAGGCCCTATATTTACTTTCTCCTCTTTCTTTCCCTAAGGTAGTTAAATAAAACATTATACGCTTATCTATAGTTACTATAAGGCTAGTATATTATATTTTAACTACCTTCTTTTTAATAGTAACCCTCCTAAGCGAACGACTAGCGACTTAGTTATAGTAGAATCTAGGATATATACGCCCTTGAGCTTGGCAGAGTTATAAGAACTCGTCTACTCCCTCTAAGCGGTGGTAATATAGTAGAATGCTATAATCGACTCCCTCTAGGCGTCCTAGACTTAACCTATACTAACCCCTAACTTGGTTAGGATATCCCTAGAGAGATAGTAGCCTTAAAGGAAGTACCTCCTAACTAGGGAACCTTTCGATGGTAAGAAGGAACTTTTTATAGCTTAGAAGAGTATAATAGAATATATCCTTATAGTAGATAGAGACTTTATCGGTTCTAACTATAATTAGTAGGTTTTTATCTAGGGAAACCTAATATAATAGGTTTAGACCTAGGTTATAGTATACTATAAAACTATAGGCCTAAAGATTAGATATAACCTAGCCTAGTTTCTCTAATACCTTAAGAGCGTCTTTTCCGACCCTTATAAGAAGATAGTAGCCCTATTAGAGCTCGAGTTCTTATAATAGAGAGATAATAAGCTATTCTTTACCTTTATTATCTAGTTTAAGGCAAAACTCTTAAAGGTAGGTAGTCTCCTTTAGAATGATAAGATATATCTAATTAAACTATAATAATACCTCTCTCTAAGACTTAAGTATATAGCTATTAGATAGGGAATTCCCTAGGATAACTATATAATAGTAGTAAAGAGATATTATAAAATCATGATAGACCTTAAGGCTCTCTACCTAGATAATAGATACTAATAGATATAGAGATAATAGGTAACGTCCGAGCTATAAAGAGAAAAGGATATAGATAGGGATATACTAATAACTAGTATTAACTTAGTACGAACTAACCTATAGAAGAAAGGTCCTAGTAAGGACTAACTAAAGGGATATAGAGGAGATGCCCTAAGGGCGAAATAGGTTAGCTAGGAGGTATATATAGCACGATAGGTAGCTAGAGCGTATATCTAATATAGATAGAAGGGTCACTTTATTACTAAATATAAATATACCCCTATTAGAAGATTAGTATAGTAGAACTAGCTAAGGGCTGATATTTATACCCTAGAGGCTAAGGAAGAAAGAGAGGATAGTAACTAATCTAACGAGGAAGATAAGGAATAGGGAAAAGAATAGCCCTTAAGCAAAGTCTTCTAGAGAAGGCTATAACTACTAGGAAAGCGAGTTTATAGAGATTAGCAAGAGAATAAATAGACCCCCTTTCCTTATTCTAGTCTTCCTTAACTCTATTAGCTTTATAAATGCTTAAGTAGATAGTAGATATTCTAGCTATAGCGTTATTAGTAAAAGGATATACTAGAAGCTTAGACTCGAGTAAATTAGTTTACTAACCCCTTATACCCTTAATACTATAATAAGGGTATATCCTAACCGGAAGATCACTTAGATAGTCTATATTATAATGGATATCAATAGATAGAAGAGTTAGGCTATATTCTATATAGTCCCTAGACTAGTATAAGATATTATATTAGGCCTTCTATAGATAGAATATTAGAAGGTTAAACTAGATATAAGTACTAGTATCCTAGAGATTAGGGTATAGCTAAGACTATTTATCTAGGAAGTCTCTTTATAGCTTAGAAAGATAGGAATCTCCTAAATTATAGGTACTATTTTCGTAGGCCTAGTTTAGAGAGTATAGAAAAGGAAGACTTCTAATACCTTCCTAGTTATAAGTATTCGGGAAATGATAACTATCTTAGAATCAAGGTATAAACTTAATAAAGGTATAGTAGAAAAGGGGAGTAGCTACTTAGAACTAGAGGTAACCCTACTAGAAGAACTTTACGACTTTGCTAACCTCTTTGATAAGGAGAAGGCTAGTAGATTACCCCTATACCGTAGTATTGCCGACTACTATATTAAGCTAAAAGAGGGCCTTAATAGGAAGATCCCCGAACTCCCTTAGGGACCCCTTTATAATATACTACGAGACTATCTATTAGAGGTCCGGAAATAGGTTATTAATCTGCTAGATAAGGGATAGATTCGAGCAAGCTCCTCTTCAGCCGCTACTCCTATCCTCTTAGTAAAGAAGGCAGATAGGGGATAGAGATTCTATATAGACTACTAGGCCCTAAATAAGATTATAAAGTAGGACTAGTACCTACTTCTATTGATTAAGGAGACTCTCCGCTCCTTGGCCGGGGCTTAGTAGTTTACAAAGCTAGATATTAGGGTAGCCTTCTATTATATCTAGATTATAGAAGGAGATAAGTATTTAATAGTATTCTAAACCTGGTTTAGACTCTTTAAGTAGCTAATCTGCCCCTTTAGATTAGTAAGTATACCTATAACCTTCTAACGATATATTAATAACACTCTCGGCCTAATACTCGGAGACTTTATAATAGTATACCTTAATAATATCTTAGTATATATAGTAGGTAATAGGAAGGATTATATAAAACGAGTTAGGGAAGTTCTTTAGAGGCTATAAATAGCTAGGCTTACTCTTGATCTTAAGAAGTATATATTTACTATAAAAGAAGTTAAATACCTTAGCTATATTATTAAGGCTAGTACCTAAGTTTATCCTAACCCCGAGAAGCTTATTACTATCTGTAAATAGGAGGCGCTATAGAAAGTTCGGGGGGTATAGAGTTTCTTAGGATTTACTAATTTCTACCGTAACTTTATCCCTAACTTCTCCGAGATAACCATGCCTCTAATACGGTTAACTTGTAAAAATACCCCGTTTCGGTAGGGAAAGGAAGAGTAGGAGGCCTTCGAAGCCTTTAAGATAGCCTTTATCTTAGAACCGGTCCTAGTATAATAAGACCCTAAGTAAGAGATAGTTCTCGAGGTAGACTATTCTAAAACGGCCCTTAGTAGATGCCTTTCCTAATAGGGAGAAGATAGGGTTTTATATCCTATAGCCTATTATTCCGTAAAATTAACCCTAGCTAAAAGGAATTATACGATCTATAATAAGGAATTACTTACGATTATCTCCTACCTAAAGGCCTAGTTAATAGAACTTTATAATATTATAGCCCCTTTCTAAATCCTAACCGACTATAAAAACCTTAAGTATTTTACCTAGCTTTGCCTGATTAGTAAATGATAAGCCTAATAGGCCGAGATACTCTCCTTCTTTAACTTCGAACTCTACTACTATCCTAGATTATAAGTATCCTACCCTAATGCCCTCTCCTATTACAAATAGGATTTCCCTAAAGATATATAATATATTATATAACTCTTTCCTACTATCTAACTAGATACCTCTACTACCTTAGAGTTACTAAAAATATCCTACTTGCCTAAGGGGAGTAGCATTTTTACAGATAGTTTGCTTATAGCCCTCTAGGACAAAGGAGTTCTTAAGGACAAACACTATATATACCAGCTCTAGGCTATCTAAGAGGGGGCCTAGAAGTTCCTTAAAGAGGCTAATATAGTATAGACTTAAATTATAGACTATTTCCTAAATATATAAGGTACTCTTTAGTTTTAGGGAAGACTTTAGCTCCCTATATAGGAACCTCTTACTATTACTATCTTCTAACGTGTCTATGACTCTCCTATATCAGGTTACCTAGGGAGGAATAGGTTATTTAAGATACTCTAATAGGACTATTATTAGGATCTTATATCCTCTAATATAAAGCGGTTTATAAGGAACTATTATATATATCGAAGGGCTAAGGTATTATGCTAATTATAATAAGGACTCCTCTAACCCCTACCTATTACCGACCGCTTCTAGAAGTAGATTTCTATTGACTTTATAGTTAACCTTCTAATGTAAGACGAGAACTTACCTTATTACCTTATAATGATCACCAATCGACTATCGAAATACGTCTAGCTCGAGGCTATATCCTTGATAGGGGCCGAAGCGTATATACTCCGGTTCTAGGATATATAGTAATGGTTCTATAGGTTTCTAATATAGATTATTACTAACTATAGCTTAGACTAGCTTAGTTAATTTTAGACTTCTCTCTATAAGATTATTGGGATCGAATAGTTACTATTGATAGCCTATTACCCCTAGATAGACGGAGGTATAGAACGTATTAACTAGGAAGTATAGATTATCCTATAGACTATCGTTTCCTTTGCCTAGTACGACTAGCCTAAACATCTTCTAGTATACTAGCTTATAATTAATAACTGTAACTTAACGGTAACCGGAACGAGTATAAGTTACCTCCTCTATAGTTATAATATAAGTCCTATTTAGTTTGCTAATCTCCTAGATACTCCTACTTTAACCCTATAGGGGAAAGCTATTAACTTCTTATACTACCTAAAAGAGGGTATGGAGTAGACCTAAGCTATTATCGTATATATATAATAATACTAGTAAGAAAACGCTAATTAATCTTAATATCTAGCTAAAAGGTTTAAGGTAGGGGATAAAGTATAACTATCCCTATATAATATCAAAACTAACCGCCCTAGCTATAAACTTAACTAGGTCAATGCTAAATATAAAGTAGTAATAGTACTAACACTATTAATAGTTACTCTAGATATTCCCTAAGGCCTATATCTAACTTTTTATATTAATTTGGTCGAGTATATTACCTCTAATCTATTCCCTTTATAATATATATCAAATACCTACCTAGGCCTAATATTAGAATTCTTACTAGATAGGTTACTATAAAAAGAATTCGAGGTAGAGGCTATCCTTATAACTAGGAACGTAAGGGGGAAAGGAAAATATTATAATATACTAGTAAAATAGAAGGGATATAAGACCCTAACTTAGGAGCTACTAGAAAACTTAAAGAACACTAGAGCACTCGACGCCTTCGAAAAGGAATAAGGGGATATATACTTAAATAATAGGCCAATTATAGAGAGGAGGTAGTAGGGAACACGAAAGCAAATAAATTAATTATATCGCTTAGGCAGATAAAGCTAGGATAGGTAGACGGTAAACGTATTATAAATATACTAATAAACTAATTATATAAATAAGTAACTATAATAATCTTATATTACATATTTACTCTTTATCTTCCTCCGAATACTTAATCTCCTCCTCTTCCTCTATAAAGTCTTTAGGAGTCTAGAGAGCGGGCTCCTCGTGGTCATAGACCAGGCGCGATATACGCTCGGCCGGGGAGCTAGAGCGGCGGGAGCGGGCGCGACCGAAGTTGATAGGGACAGGCACGGGGCGTATAGTGGTAGCTTGGCGGGCTTAGGAGGCGGGTAAAGGTATACCTAGGATATAGGCTATAAGGGTAGCGTTAGTATTAACTAGAGTTAATATATTTTTGTTTATATACTATATCTAGTATAATATAGTATTATTCTATATAATGGTATAGTATATAAGTTACCTAGTAGCTTATAAGGCAGGGGCAGGGTCGGAGGCGGCTAGGATAGTATTACTATAGTAGGAGGGAGTATAGGGGAGGGCGACTAGGGTACGGTCGTCATTATAGTAATAGGAGGGGGTAGCCTAGGTAGGGGAGAAGGCGAGCCGGGCAAGGGAGTAGTTAGCCTATATAGCCTCTATAATAGTAGTAAAGGAATATATTAAAGCAATAAACGTAGGTATAAGGACTACCTTATATATATTATATTTAGTAGTCTTTGGCTAGGGAGGGGTCTCTAGGGCTATACCCTTATTATAATAGTATATAATCTTATAGATACCTATATATAAACGTAGATTATTTACCTATAATTATAGGTCTTATATATAAGGATTATAGGTAGAATAGTATATTATATAGGATACGCTATAACCAGGAGTATATATAACGTTATTACTACTTAGAATATAGTAAATATAATTAAGATAATATTATATCTTCTTAGGTAGAAGTTTAAACTCCTTATTAGAGGAGTTACCCTCGATAGTAAACCTGCTAAGGGAAATATTCTAGTTCTTATACTAAAATTTAGGTAGTTAGTAAGGACCTAGGATATATTATTACAAGCCAACCATATACTACAACCTAGTAGGGCATAGAAGGCTAAATAAGCCACTAATTAAGAAGGGCACGAAGTACGGCTAACACGGATCACTAGGGAGCATAGGCTACCACAGGCAAATAATTACCAAAAGGGAAAGATAGCAGAGAATAGCCAGCTACCAAAGGCGATCCAAGGACAGAATAAAAGGGGACTATAAGCAACCGGTAGGAGTATATATATATAGTTACTTGTTATAGTAGACTCTAGAAGTTTACTAGTAATAGTAACTATAATCATAGTACTTATACCAAGCATTGCCAACTACTATAAGAGATAACTCTAGTGTTATTATAAACCCTTTGGCTTTACTAAATCCCTTAGATAACCTATACACTTGTCCTACTTAACCTACCTTTGTCTAAACCCTTTTAGAAGAAGTCTAAATTAGGTTCATTATATATTACTATTACTCCCTTTATTCTATTATAGTTTAGGACGAAGGTAACTTCGACCTTGATATCGATATAGCTATTAACATCATAGCCGAATAATTACTTACCTAGCTTGGTTAACTCTAGTAGCATATCTAGGAGTTAGACTAGAGAGACAAGGCTACTTAAGCTCAAATCAAGGAACTCGAGAACGGCAAGAAGCACTTATAGAAACTAGTTAATAAGGCCTATACCAAACTTAAGGTACTCGAGAATACTAAAGTAAGCCGTATTAAGATCAAACTACCTAGCAAATATAAAGGAACTAAGGAGGACCTTGTAGGATTCCTGACAAACCTCCGATCCTACTTCTGGCTTAATGATAACAAGTTTCTAGATAATAAAGCCAAAGTCCTCTATATAGCTACTAGACTAGAGGGTAAGGCACTTAGATAGTTTAAACCTATATAGAATGACTATCTTACTAAGGAAGATAAGGACGACCGAGATACGTTTATATAGGTAGTCTTTTGATCCTATAACCGTTTTAAAGAAGAACTTTAGAAGGTTTTTAATGACAAAGACGAGAAGATCTATACGTAAGAAAGGCTTACTAATCTCCGATAGACTAAGTTAGTAGCCTCTTATACTATATAGTTTAGATAGGATATACTTAAATCTTAGCTTAACGATAAGGTATTAACATAACTATTCTATAATGGATTAAAGGAAAAGATCAAAGACAAGCTATATAAGTACGATTAGTCTAAGACTTTAGATAAATATATTATATAGGCTATTAGGATCGACGATCAGCTCTATATATAAGAGTAGTAGAAATGAGGTTAAATAAACAGAACTATAGTTAAGGCTAATAATAAGAAAAAACGAGTATATATTAGTACCTTATATAGGATATATCCTAGAGCTATAGATATAAATGTAGTATAGAAGTAGGATAAGAAGAAAACGGCTAAAGATAAGTCTAACGTTACCTACTATAACTATAGAAAGAAAGGATACTATAAGTAGGAATGCTAAAGCTTAAAGAAAGATTAGAAACCAGTTCTAGGAAAGGAAACTATAGTTATCGACAAAACCAAGGATATCGTCGAAATAGCGGCTACAAGCTATAGAAACAGAGATAATAATATAGACAGTTCTAAATACAATAGTAATAGCAAGGATAAATAGACGTTATACTTTAAATTGGTTACTATAGATCTAGAAATAGGTATTACTAAATAGGATATGGTAAAGGAGTATATACTACCGATTTCGATTCTCCTAGCCTTAAGGTAGTAGGGTTTTATAGTCATATAGAGGCGGGATAGATCGTAGACAACCGACACCTAAGGAGTTAATAGACCCGGACCTAATGTTTTATTCCTCTAGGAACGAATCGAATGGTACTATAACGAAGTTTTCCGGCTTAATATAGAACTATACGAACGGGATAAACGCTTGACTTGACTTACTTAATAGAGTGATAAGATAAGGGACAAGATAAGGGAACTTTAATATATCGTAGAAACTATCAAAGGAGAATAGCCTATAATATATAATAGACCTAATAGCTATGCTAAGTATTTCGATAACTAGTAACTTAGCTATAATATATAGAACCTAGAGTACCAGTTTATATATATAAGCTATAGAAAAGACAAATATATATAGGAAAACTACTAGAAAAAACATTCTTACCTTAGTATTAGGGTACCTATAGTCTATATATAGTAGGAAGGATTTAGGAAAGAATTCTAATACCTCCTAGGTAATGCTATATAACTATACCTATAATATAAAGCATATATATAGGTACCCTAGTTTTAATATATAGTATATAAATGCTAATATTATTTCTATAACAAGTTCGAGAATAACTACTAGCCTACCTAACAAGGAAATGAGGATAGAAGCCTCCGCCCTATAGAATAGGTCTATAATATAGGAAATAGAGCGGCCGAATTATTTTAGAAGATCGAAGCCTATGATCTAGAAGGCATTACGATAGTTCTAAAACGAGCCTAGCCTAGGTACTATAGAATAGGACAAGACGTATAGGACTCGTGCTAGGATAACGACTATCTCTACTATATAGACGAAAAGAAATTGTAGACTTAGGAGCTTTAGATAAAGCTATAGTATATATGATAGAAAGTAGAGCAGACCTAATGGTAGGAAGCTATAAGCACTTAATAGCTTATAGAAATAAGTATAATCGACGAAGCTACTATTAGCCAAACAATCGAAGAGGTTAGTACTAACCTAGGAAACGGGTTAGGGCTCTCTAAAGGGCCTAGAAACCATTAATGCCAGTGTAACGGCAAGTAGTAGCGTAGTATAGGAGGAACTAGTATAAGAAACTACTATATCGAGACCTCCTAGCAGAAATATAGGAAATTGCTATAATCTTTAGATGATAATAGCAAGACAAGCGATTATAGATAATAGCATAATAGAAACAGTACGAAATGCTTATATTAGTAGATAGTAGAGTAGAGATAAACCTGATTTTACCGACACTTGTAAACTAGCTATAGATACCCTAGAGAATGAAGTAGAAGTATAGCATAGTCAAGGGGCTATTTCTAATATAATAGGTATATAGGGAGACCAAACTAATCGATATCACTATAGTAGGAAAGACTATAATAATTATATTTAGCATTATAGATATAAGTAACGATAAAGACATAATATTAGGGTTACTATAATATAAAGATTACGACCTAGACATTAGCTAGAAGAATAGTAGCTACCTATAACCCTAAACGGAGTTATATTTGACTAGCGTAATAGGGAGTATACAAGGATCACGAAAGGACAATGCTTAAGGGAAGGCATATCCTACAGATCTATCGTAAGAGACAAGTAGTGGTAGGTAGACTACTATAAACTCTAGAAGAAGCAGTATAACGGTACCAACATTATAATAGGAGGAACGAGCTAAACCGCCGATAGCTATTCTCTCTATTGACAAATGTAGAGCACTATAACTAGAGTAGTAGGTTAAGATAGGAGAAATCGCTAATATCGCTATAGACAGAACCAAGTTTGTATACTATTAGAAAACCAAGAGACAAGACAAAACTAGGGAAGTACCAAAGGAATATAAAGGATACCTAGCGTTCGAACCGAAGTATCTAGAAGGATTGCTAGAATACGGCCTATAGGATCACAAGATCAAGCTTAAGGAAGGAGTACGACTAAAGTTCTTCAAGATCTACTATACGAGCTAGATATAGAACGAAGAACTTAAGCGATATTTAGAGGAGAACCTTTGAAGAGGATATATCTACCTATTAATATCGTTAGTAGGCTACCTAATCCTATTTATACCTAAGAAAGATAGAAAGCTATAGTTATATATCGACTATTAGTAACTTAATGAATAGACCGTGAAAAACTAATACCTATTACTACTAATCTTACGGCTCTGAGATCAGTTAGTAGGAGCCTAATATTTTACACGTCTTGACTTGCTATCGGCCTATAACTATATATAGATTAAGGAAGGTAACAAGTAGAAAACGGCCTTTAAGATACCTTATAGCTATTATAAGTACCTTATTATATCATTCGGACTTATAAACGTACTAGTAACGTTCTAAGCCCTAATTGATTAAGCTATCCAACCCTTTCTCGACAAATTTATAGTATATTATCTTGACGATATACTTATCTTCTCCAAGATAATAGACAAATACTAGAAGTACGTAAGAGTAGTACTAGACGTATTATACGTATATAAGCTATTAGTTAACAAGGAAAAGAGTAAATTCTACGTTAAGAAGACGGTATTTCTAGGATATAAGATATCCCTAGGACAAATTCGGATAGAACCCTTAAAGGTTAAAGCTATTAAGAATTGGCTATGACTAACGTTAGTTATAGAAGTACGAAGCTTTATTAGATTTACGAACTTCTATCGGATGTTTATTAGGAACTTTAGAGCGATCATATAACCATTATATAAACTTACTAAGAAGAATGCTAAGTTCTAATAGGAAGAACGACATAAGCAAGTATTTATATAGATCTGTAACGCTATTACTAAAGACCTAGTACTAGTGCTACTAGACCCTAAGAAGCCATTTGAGGTAGAAACGGACGCTTTAGACTATGCTATTAGAGGATAGTTAGGATAACGAGATAAACAAGGGAAGCTATATCCTATAGCCTTCTTTTTAAAGAAGCTTAATAGACTATATCTTAACTATCTAATCTATAATAAGGAACTACTTACGATTATTAAAGCTTTTAAGGAATAGCGACTATACCTTAGTAGTATAATTAAACTAGTATAAGTATATATAGATTATAAGAATTTATAATACTTTATAATAATAAAGGAGCTTAACAGACAACAAATACGATAGGCAGAATTCCTTATAGAATTTAATTTTAAGATCCGCTATAAGAAAGGTAAAGAGAACATATAAGCGGACGTCTTAAGCCGACGAACGGATTATACGGAAGGATGAACGGAAATAACACTACCGTTATTCAAGGAACGAATAGACAAAACACTATATTATAGAATATAGACACCTATAGAAGATAACCTACTTAATATATTCCTAGAATATTATATAATCTTTCAAGAAGAAAGGATCGACAAGGTATAATATTAAGTAGTACCTAGACTAGTAATACCTAATAGAGTAGAAGAAAAAGATAGGAAACTCTGGTACCAAGGCAAAGTATATATCTATAATGAGGATTAGTAGCTACGAATAATTCGAGAACTCTACAAATCGAAACTTAGAGGATATAAAGGAGTCACGAAGACTATCGTACAAGTCAAGAAACACTACGACTTTCTATAGCTAACGGTATAAGTTAAGGAAGTCGTATAGAGCTATAACATCTATAATCGAAGCAAGATAGTACGATATAAGCTATATAGGCTACTTTAGCTACTACTAATAGCTGACAAACTATAGAGTTTAGTTACGATAGACTTTATTACGAAACTACTAGAATCTAAGGACACGGCTATAGGAGTAATCTATAATAGTATCTTTACTATAGTAGATCGCCTAACTAAATGGGTATACTTCTTTCCGTACAAGGAATCCTAGATAGCTAAGTAACTAGCAGATGTAATCTATTGGTAAGTCATGTTAGAATACGCTTAGCCAAAAGAATAGATCACCGACAGAGATACCAAGTTCGTATCAAAGTTCTAGTAGGCATTAATATAATGATTAGGCGTTAATAGTAAACTGTTAACGGCATATCACCTATAGACTAATAGACAAATAGAACGACTAAACTAAATTATAGAACAGTACCTCTATTCTTATATTAACCACTAGTAAGACAACTAGGTTATACTATTACCAATAGTATAACTCGCCTACAATATAATGCTAATAGAGACGACTAAAGTCACACCATTCTTTATAAACTATAGATACGAAGCAGATCTTAGGCAAGGACCAGAGGTTATAGTGCTATAAGCAGTAGTTAAAGTAGAACAAATATACACGCTATACGAAAGACTTAAAGAAGAACTTAAGTTTGTCAGAACTAGAATAAAGAGTTACTATAATAAATATAGGCTTAAGGGACCTTACCTAGAGAGGGAAGACAAAGTCTATCTAATTATACGAAACCTATAAACCAAACGACTAAGTATAAAGCTAGACTTTAAGAAGGTTAGACCCTTTATTATCAAAGAACGAATTTCGATATCTAACTAGTAACTATTATTACTATCATCTATATAACTACGGATAGATGTTTTTTATATTTCGCTTCTCGAACTAGTACCGAAAAACGCTAAGGTTACTATATATATCGAAGTAGAAGACGAAGAGGAAGAATAAGATATTAAAGAAATTCTAGATTTATATATTATCAATAGGGAACTATAGTACCTAGTCAAATAGCTTAATTTTAGACTAGAAGATAACTTATAGGAACTAGTCAAGAACCTAAGTTACCCTAAGAAGCTAGAATAGTTCTACCAATGGAATCCTGACCGGCTATAAGAACCGGCTCTAAAGCCTATTCCCTAATAGAAAAAGGGGGGAACCTACTAGAATCAGGACCAGGATCTAACCCGATCAACTCCTAATCAAGTATATCAAAAGTACCTAATGCCTAAGCCTAACCCGCGAGGGTCTGTACCTCTGATATCGGCGGAGGAGTATCTGGTTCTTCCTCCTCTTCTAGATAAGCTACGCCACGACGAAAAACTTTGGTACTATGATCGTATAGGGATTGCTATAAATAATATAACCGACTTAAATAGCTTAGTGTCTAAGCAAGTAACGCCTTAGTCTTAGTAATCTCTTTTGAAACCTTCTCCTACTCTGATAAATTTGAAAGTACTAAGATAGTTAGCGACCTAAGACTATAAAAAAAAAACAAATAATAAGGAACCTATAGGTATCTATAACGTTTAGGCTATTATACTTCTTATCTATATAAATATAGTTCTAACACTTGTTTAAACCCTCTATTATTATATAACACTTTTATAGCTTTATATTCTAATAATACTTATAAGGTATAGTAACCTTATAACCCTCTCGCTTAATCTTAATCGTAATAATATATTATTCGTATTTAAGATTATGACGGTTCCTAGGAATACAGTTAGCTATGGCAGAAGGAAGTTAGCAGAAGAAAGATAACACCTACTAGGAAAAAGGGGGTATTAGTAGTATTTGAAATAAGTCATAAGAAGCTTTCGGGTCGAAAGCCCTAAAGAGGGGGTATCATATCACAAGTATCGGAAGCTATAGAGCTTCCAAGCGTATTAGCCACACGTTTGCCATAGCTATATAAGGCTGTTTAACGTATTAGCTAGTCCCTTTATCTATAAATACCACTCCTTTTATCTCCTTTATAGATAGTTTTAACAAGGCACTCTTTCTTTCGTATAGCCACCTACTACAGACACTACTTTTAATGCTCCCGGAAGCTCATCACTACGTTCGGTAGTTATAAGCCCGGCGCCTTGACTGCTCCTCTGCCGATATATCTTTAATATCAGTGGTAGCTTCCTCTATTACAAACACTTATACCCTACTTCTATACGCATTTGACGACACGTCTATCATGTCCGAGATCCTAGTCAAGACTTCCACGCGCCTCATAGGGCCTAGTTCCTAGAACTCGTGGTATATTAAACTGTAGTCACAGGCTAAATTCGCTAGTATATAAGACTTCGTCAACCCTAACGGCGACCACGAGCTAGATCTATAAGTTCCAGAGCGCCTAACTCGTAAGTAAGCCAGGAATAACCTCATCTAGGCGTTATAGGAGCAACTCTAGGGAGGAGGATTATCGCCCTCGATGTCTAGCGATCTAATACCTTTAGAAGAAGCCATCGTGGCTAAATTCGTGCGATTAGAAGACTCCTTTTACAAGAACATCGTACGTACCATAGATATTAGCAAGCGGTTAGGACAGCTATAACGCTAGCTGGCGTATACCGTGGATCCTAAGCTCTACGAAGCTACGAAAGCGTATAGGAAGAAGGATGTCAACCTTATTAGGGGGATTATCTAGGCGCTTCGCTCTATGCTTATACTATCTGTCGCGACGCTTTATACGATGATTATAGCGTAATATATAGCTAGTCTTGATGTAGCCAAGCGTTCGGGAGTTAATCTGTAGTGCTAGATTTATAACTTTAATATCGCCTTCTAACGAGCTATCTAATATGATATCCTAGAAGTATAGGGCGTACGAGGACTTTACGCCTTTCTTAATATTATTGCTATATATATCTTACTAGCTTAGGTAGCGTATAAGAGGATAGAAATCGAGGTCGCTAATAGCCTAGGAAAGCCACTTCTAGAGCTTAGTTCCCTTATTATAATAGCCGAGATCCTAATTAATAACGACGTGTAACCTAGAGTCTCTTGGAAGTATAGAATCTTCTTGATAACCAATATGCTAATACTTCCTATAGCTTAGAAGAGCGGTAAGGAGAGAGGCGGAGACTCGCGTAGAGACTCTTGTAACGGTTAGCGGTATAATATAAAGTGTCCTTATAGGCGTTTAAGATATCTATAGGATCTAGTAGATTGCTATATACTTAAGTAAGCTATCTATAGTAACGAGTAATGCTTATACCTTTCTGATAAGGAGTATAAGAGGATTTGCTAGGAGCTTGATAAGCTAAAGTAGGCTAGATTGAAAAGTTAACTTATCGCTAAATAGGGGGAGCTATCCTATTCTAGGTAATTAGGGGCAGGATACCCTAATTCCCTTAATATATCAATTATTAGCCCTTAGCTGCTTAGTAAGCTCTTGACTTACTATAGGACGTTTAGTATAGTTGCTTTATAATGCTATCTTCTTTCGGAAAGCACTCTATTAGACTTATATAGCACGATCTACTTAGTTAATAATAAGAAGTTCCTTTTACCTAAGACGTTTATTAAGGTAGAAGATCCTAAGTTCGTTAAAGCGGGTATAATAACCTTTCCTATTAATAGGAGGGGTACTTAGGTGATTAAGAACGTTCTAGATAGACTATATAGACTATATACTAAGAGCCTAACGCTTAAGGATATCGCTATTATCAAAGGGTTCTATATTAATATTATCTTAGAAGCTCTGTTACTTAAGGTAGGCGCTTGGTACTATAGCTTAGATTGCTCTCTACGTTTTAGAACATTAGAAAATAATATTATTCTTTGTAAGTTAGAACGTAAGTACAATCTTACCTTCCTCGAATATAAGCCACTTTCCTATTACTTGAGCTTCCTAGACTATGTCTTAATTAGTAAAGCGGGTATTATAAACATTTATATATCCTTATAGAATATGTTTACTATGTACGTTAGAAGGTTATATATATAAGCGTTACCTACTATAAGAGAGGATACCGAGGATCTTTAGTACTTAAGAGCTAGCTACCTTAGACTAGAAGCGTTAAAAGCGCTTGTTAATAACGTTAGAAACGTCTATATCAAGGGGATAGCGTATATTAAGTACGAAAGCTATACTCGTACTTACGCTACTAAGGTCATTTTAAGAAGATCACTAGAGTAGAAGTCTATATACCTGTTCTAGCAAGTAGCCTAGGATTTGTTTGACTATCCTAAATCGATTGATAGATCGTGATAGCTACTCGTAATTATTAATAAGTATAGTAAGAAGCTCTTCCCTTTCCTCTTAATAACGAAGTCGCTAGACTAAATTATAGGAGTTATCTAGAATTTCGAGAGCTAGGTAAGATGCTAATACGGGCTTGCTATCTATAAGATTAAGTAAGATAATAATACTATAACGATTAGTTTAGTAGGGCAAGTACTAATACGTTATTAGACTTAGGCAGTAGAGAGTAGGATTGATCTTAAACTCTTATCTTTATATACCTACGAGCCTAATAGACTAGTAGAGCGAGTAGGGCAAGAACTAATCTTACGCTTAATTAAGATACTTAATGGCACGAATCTACCTATAAAGCTCTAGTTAGAAAGCGTATAAGTAGCGGCGTACTTATATATAATAAGCCTAAGCCGTACTTACTTATTTAGAACTCCTAATGAGGTACTCTATAGCTAGTTTAAATAGTACTTTCGCTAATATAAACCTAGCTTAATAATTATATTAACTAGCAACTTATACCCGGATTAGAGCGGTATCTTCGTATATAGTTACTAGGTATATATCCTCTATAAGGATAGGGAAGCTAAGTAGTATATAAAGGACTTTAAGGTACTACTATATAAGCTAATAGGGTATCTTATAGGATATCGCGTATTTAATATCTATTATATTTAGATATCCGAGCTTGATAGGGTCATTATAACTTATAACGTTTACTTCGATAAGAAGACTTTCTACTGCCTAGGCGAAGAGTAGCCGATAGAGCCGTTATTAGCGGTAGCAAGCTAGGAAATTAATTAATTCGATCTTGGCGAAGATTCCTAGGATACCGAGTTTCTCTAGTAAGCGATGCTATAGACCCGTTAACTAGTAGAAGACTCTATTATAATGGCTTAGCTACCTCTATTACAAGAGAGTCCGGCAGTAGATTAATCTCTCTAATAGGGTTAAGCCTCGGGGGTAAGGGAGCTCTCTAATACGTAGCCTATAAGTAAGCAATTAGTTCTAGAGACTCTTATAGCAGAGACGTAAGTAATAGACGAACTTACTAAATGGATAGAGAGCTTTAGAGAACTCTTGACCCCTGAATATACGCCTGAGCCCTTAGTAGTATACCCTATGCTAGCTAGTAAAGGGGATATTTACTAGGAAGTAGGAGGGTTTAAATCAGGGCCTTCCTAGTTACTAGCTAGCTAACTAGACGCTAGGGAGAGCAGGGGAGCTATCGAATCTAATAGAGGAATACCTTCTATAGAAGAGTTATATATATATAGTATGACGAAAGAGCTAGAAACTAGGGATGGTACTACCGATATATCGTACCTTGCTAGGCTAGAGGAATAGAGCGTTAAGTGAAATCTAGATCAGCTAATGTACCCTCTAGAAGGTAGAAGCGAAGGAGAAGCTATTTGGTAACCTCCTACGAGGAGAGGCAGAGGCGGGAGGAGGGCTTACGTGCCTAGGGACCCTATATAGTCAAGCGAATAGCTATAAAATAAAGAGAGGGTTAATTATTATTACTCCTTTATCTATATAACTAAGGAACTCTAGTAATAGTTCTATAAGACTTACCTACCTAATTAATAGGAAGCTTACCTAGAGGACTAGAGCATACGAACGGTATATACGGTATTTACTACCACTATACGATAGAAGGATACTATACGCCTCGGAGCAGCCCCGAATAAGCTACGTTAGTACGTTAACGATCTTATTTACGTCCCTAATAACTAGCGAGACCTGTATAATTACCCGTTAGGATAGTAGTTTAGAGAAGCGGCTCGCGAGGAGATACGTAACTTGGAGAGCAGGGGAACGTAGAAGATCGTATCACGCAAGCAGGTAAAAGCGCGACCTATCCTGTTGAAATAGGTCTTCGCGTATAAGTTTGATAAGGACGGTTTCTTAGAGAAGTATAAGGCAAGGATCTATATACGAGGAGATCTATAAGATATTAGCTTAGTAGAAAGTACGTATATAGCTACTTTGGCGGTATAGTCGTTCCGTATAATGATGGCAATTATAGTATACTTCGACTTAGAAGTTAAATAGTTCGATATAGTATAAGTATTCCTTAACGCCGAACGACCAGAAGACGATCCTATTGTCTACGAACTACTAGAGGGATTCAAGTAGCTAGGGAAATGTATAGAGTTATAAAGAGCTCTGTATGGCTTAAGAGACTTGCTACTCTTATAGTATAAGGAGTTCTATAAAACGCTATTAGAACTAGGTATAGAACTATCGGGTAAAGAGAAGTGCCTATTCCTAAGCTATAACAAATATATTATCCTAATCTTCTATATTGACGACTTCTTAGTCTTTTTCTATAAAAGTAACGCTATAGCGGCCGAGCGCGTTATAGAAGGAATTAAAGCTTGTTACGATGTCTATAAGTAGGGTAATATTAGTTGGTTCCTTAGGATTAGGGTAATTCGAGACCGACCTACGTATAAGATATAGTTAGTCTATAACTAATATATTAGAAAGGTGGCGAGAAGATACGGACTAGACGCGCCTGGTATATATAAACCGACTCCCTTAAGCTATAAAGAACTAAAGAAGTTCGAAGGGAACGCTACTAGTATATAGATTAAAGAGTATTAGGAGCTTGTTAGATCAATCCTATACTATATAGTTATACTATATCTAGACATTATATACGCCTATTTAGTACTATCCCGATACCTGACCAACCTAAGACTAGACTACTTATTAGAGGCGTAGCGAGTAGTAAGATATCTATTTAGGAGCTCTTTCCTATTAATTTAGTATAGAGGCGAGTAAGCGCTAGATAGTCTGACGCTTATAATCATAGGAGACGCTTTATACGTAGATGATCTAGATATATAGTATTCGTCGTAGGGATATATCTTCTTCCTATTTAGCGGTCCTATTATATAGAAGGCATTACGCTAGGATACTATTATAACGTCAAGTACTAAAGCTAAACTTCTGACGCTCTCCCTTATAGCAAGAGAGGTTATAACGTTTAAAAGGCTATTTATAGATATCGATCTTAAGCTTAGAGAACCCTAGAATATCTACTATAATAATTAGCAAACGATTAGACTAGTGATAGCTAAGAACGAACGTATTAATACTCGCCTATAGTATATAGATATCTATAATATATAGTTATGCTAGGAAGTAGCGAAAGGAATATTTAAAGTAATATATCTACTAACTAGTTAGATACTAGTAGATAGGCTTACAAAACGACTTAGCTAATAAGCTTTCGAGCGTTAGAAAGTACTCCTTAATCTTTAAGATATTAGTTATAGGCTTATATAACTAGGGGGTGGAAAATAAGTTAAATTCGCGAAATAAAATACCACCTAATACTCCCTATCTACTACTATTAGCTATCGCCGGGATTAACAGCCTTACCCTTACCTTTATCCTTCCTAGGCAATAATAAAGCGCCTGACATGTCATTAGACATACTAATACAAGCATTACGACCCTCCTTGATTTTGCCTAGCTAGTGGAAAATGTCGTATACGGAGCAGGCGATCTTCGTAAAACACGTAAGTTTAGCCTTATCAACCTCGTACTCCTCCGTGTCGTCCTTAACTTGCTCAGAGGAAACGCTAGCACGTTTAAGGTCATTCTAGAGAACTATACGCAACTTCTTAAGATCCTATACGTAACTATTAGTATCTCTATCTCGCCTACGTGTTAGGGGTAGAAGGTAGGATCTAGGGACTTATAGAAGCCTTGGCTCTATCTAATAGAGCCTTTATCAAATCCTTTGCTAACCTAACGTAAGAAGTAGGACTATTTTAATCAGTATAAGTATTATAAAAGCTATTAGACGTATAGGCGATTAATATATATATCCTTATACTTATGGTAACTATAGGTATAATGGTAATAGTAGGAGCTAGTACCGGAATAATTATAATATTTGCCAAAGGAACGTCTTACTAGAGCCAACTATATATACATTCTATAGGGTACCTTATAAAGCTTACTAGCTTTGATATTACTATATTTAGTTAGCTCGAACGATCTTGACGTAACTAGTAGAGCGCTTAAAAACCATGACAAAATCGTCGTTATATTAATTAGAAGAAACCGAACCACGCGAATTCGCTTGAAAACGCCAGATTCGCTAGAATTGCTAAAACACTACAAAATCAGCGATAGGAACACTTACAGGGTAGACCCTTTAGCGCGCTTACGCTTTCGAGGCGTTACGGGAGCGGGAGTCAACCCGCTAGGAGTTATAATGCTCGTAACGGGCGTACCTGACAAGTCATCCGTTAATTCGAGCGTAGGAGGCGTCATCTTGTTATTATTACGATTGAAACTAGTGATACTATCACTACTACGGTTACGATAGCTATATTTAAACTATAGCTTCAAAGGAATCGCTCCACTATACTCGACTCTTTTAGACTTCCGAATGTGGAAGGCAGGCCCCCTAAAGGAGCTATCGAGGTAAGAGTGACAAAGGACATAATACTAGGAACAGTATCACTATAAAGCGTAGTTAAACGACTACTACGTTTAACTGGGGGGTGTGTCGGAAGCTATAGAGCTTCTAAGCGTATTAGCCACGCGTTTGCCATAGCTATATGAGGCTGTTTAACGCATTGGCTAGTCCCTTTATCTATAAATACCACTCCTTTTGTCTCCTTTGTAGATAGTTTCAACAAGGCACTCTTTCTTTCGTATAGCTACCTACTGTAGACACTGCTTTTAATGCTCCCGGAAGCTTATTACTGCGTTCGGCAATAAGCTAACTATATATCATGACCCGGTAGGGTGTAGAAGGCTAAATAAGCTACTAATTAAGAAGGGCACGAAGCGTGGCTAATACGGATCGCTAGGGAGCATAGGCTACTATAGGCGAACAATTACCAAAAGGGAAAGATAGTAGAGGATAGCTAGCTACCAAAGGCGATCTAAGGATAGGATAGAAGGGGACTATAAGCGACCGGCAGGAGTATATATATATAGTTACTCGTTATAGTAGACTCTAGGAGTTTACCAGTGATAGTAACCATAATTATAGTACTTATACCAAGTATCGCTAACTACTATAAGAGATAACTCTAGTGTTATTATAAACCCTTTGGCTTTACTAAATCCCTTAGATGACCTAACGCTTGTCCTGCTTAACCTACCTTTGTCTGAACCCTTTTAGAAGAAGTCTAAGTTAGGTTCGTTATATATATATATTATAGCTATAGTTAGGAAAATAGAGGAAGAACTTATATTATAATCTTTATTCTTATTACTACTAGGATAGTAGCTACTATTACTACTACTAAGTAAGCTAACTATAGTAGATATTCTAAATAAAAAAAAATCTTAAGGATATAATATAGGTATAGATAGTAGGATAGTATATAGGTAGGCAGAGGTAGGAGGGGGGAATCGGTAGGTTATAAGAAGAGAAGAAGTCGGAGTTAGAGGGAGTAAGAGTAGAAATTTATATACATTTGTAAAGTAAGGCTAGGGGGGTATATACTAGCCCTAAACAAAGACCAGGCCCTACTTTAAACTCGAACAAAGGCTAGGACCTATATAGCACTAAAACAAAGACTAGGCCCTATATAGGACCTAAACAAAGATAGGCTATATATATAGACTGCTAATACGTATAGGACCTATTACTACGGTAATGCTAGGCAGACCTACCTAAACATCCGACTAGAAAAAGAAGGGGGGTATGTCAAGGGCTCGGGCTCTACCCGGGCTAATCGATGATAGGCTATACCCGGTTTTAGACCGGACCTATATACGTTCGTAGGGTGTTCATAGGGCACGCGCTTAGGACCTGGTTAAGCCCTAACCTGGCACCTAACCGGGCCTTAACTAGAACATGTATATACCCTCTATATTAGGAGTAGGACCCCTTTTCGGGCCTTGTATTTACTTTCTCCTCTTTCTTTCCCTAAGGTAGTTAAATAGAATATTATATGCTTATCTATAGTTACTATAAGGCTAGTATATTATAATATAGGTATATAGTTTGATTTATAAGCTAAAGGATTTATAGTACTTATAGTAAGTAAGTTACGAGTCTAGAATAAGGTATATGATATTAGTATTACTACCTAAAGATTTAGATCTAGATTTAGATTTAGGGGCGCTTTTAGCTAACTATATATTAGATTAATCTAGCTTAGAGCTATTATTAGCTTCTTTAGTAAAGTAGGTATAGTTATAATATTCCTTTTGCTAGTAGTTATCCTTGTTAAATCTAACTTGCTTTTGGCTATAATTGCCTTGCTTATAGCGATCCTAATTATAGCAATCCTAGTTATGGTTATAGTTAAATCCGTGATTACGATTAAACCGGCAATTATAGTCAAATCTGTAGTTACGTTAGTTATATCTATAGCCGAATTAGTATAGTCAATTAGCGTTATAGCATATAGGCTTATAAGGGCAGTCTTTAGCCTTAGGGTATTTTAGCTTACTATCTATAGATATCTTCTTCTATAGATATAGATAGCGGTTAAGAGTAGCCACTAGAATAATAGATCAAGACTATTTAATATACTATATATAGGTACTAAGTAAGGAGTATTACTAGGAAGGATCTAAATATTACTTAATATAGAGGTCTATAGCTAACTAGACTTAAACTATTACTCCTTACTAGTTATCGTTACGTTCGTTAAGTATATATATTAAGTATACCTAACGAAGCATTTTCTATATAAAGAAACTAAGTGCTTGCTCGTCCTTCGTAATATCTTTTAGATATAGGCTAGCTTCATTAAACTTATAAGTAGCAGTTATAGCATCGGGTATAAAACATTCCTATAGTTAATCTATAATAGCTCGAAGACTTAGTTTACGTAATTATCTATATATATCGCTATTTAACTTGTTAATCTACCAAATGATAGCTAGGCCGCTAAGAAGGGTTTAGAAGAAGAATAAAATCTACGTCTTAATGCTACCGTTAGGGTCGCTTTCTAGGAAGGTTTTAATATAATTAGTAAAGTGATAGATATCGGTAAATACTAGATTCTTACCATTATTAATAATACCTAGGGAATGTAGGTTAGGAAAAGAAGGATCGAACTAGCTAATATCGTCTCTCTTAATCTTAAAGTCTAAGCGGCTCTATATACTTATAATGGTATTATATATTAATTTTATCCTTAGTATCCCTTACCTTTGCCTTTATTACTATAGTTATTATTACCATTACTAAGGTATAGAGCGCTATGACGGCGTCCTAGATTCTAGTCTCCTAAAGGTTAGCGACAGTTAAATAGGGTGTTATCATTACCAGATTCTAAGGGATTAGGGTCTCTACCTCTGCCACCGCTAATTACGAAGTATAGAACTTTATATAAAGACTATATACGTTTAGGGCGGCCAAGATTATAACAATAGCCGATACTAACGCCTTTAGGAGGTATAGGGAAAGTACTACTATTATATTATATATCTTTTATAAGATTACTAACTTACTATACTTCTTCTATAATAGTACTAAGTCTAGTAAGGTTAAAGGAGGATCACTAATAACTAGGTAATTAATCGTCGTTTTTACCGTCTTAACTATATATTATATTAACTATTTCCTTTATCTAAGTTACTATCTAGCTAAGTATATCTCTATACTATAACGTATATATTTCTAGATCCTCGATATAATTAAATATCGGTTCTATCGTTACTAAAATATCCTTCTCTAGGTGACTATAAAGTTAATCTTCGACTCCCTTTAGGTAGTTTACAAAGCTACAATCTATCCTAATAATACTTTTTTCAAGCTACTATAATAGTTTATAGATAGCTCCTTTAGTCTTGTCAGAAAAGCAGTCGGTTCGTTCCTTTAACTAGTCAAATCAAAGATCTATCTTGCCATTTAGCTAGCTTATTGTTTCCTTATTAGCGCCAAAATTATTAGGTTTAGCTTAATATAGCTTATAATTATTAATAAATTTAAATGGCGATTCTAGTTCCTATAGAGGATCTTCTTCTTATAGTTAGTCTTTAGGATCTAATACTTATACTTATAGTATATAAGGTATCTTATTATGCCTTTATAGTACGTTTATAGTGTAGTTAGATAGTTCCTTATATAATAGCTTTTTAGAATGAGAGTTTAAAGGATAAGAAGGTCTAGGAAGGTCCTCTGTAAGAAAGGATCCTAGGGTTAACATAGGGTTTGCCTAGCCACTAGTTACCAAGTCGCCGGGTTTAGAGAGGTAGATAGAAGATTACCCTAGTTACCAAGTTACCAGGAACAGAGTGTAACTATCGCGAAAGTGGTACTAAACTAATCGTCAATGCGATATAATTCTAGTACTAATGGTTTTAGATGGTTAGAAGCAGAGTTTCTGCTACCATTTAATAGAAGATAGTTTCTAATTGATGGAAGATAGTAGTTCTAATTGATAGAAAAGTTGGTAAGTTGTAAATAGTTCAAAAGAGCGATGTCTTCTTCCTACGTTTGCTGGCCCTGTGGCTCTGGTATAAGTAGAGGATTAGGAACAAAGAACCCTCCGTTTGCCAGCCCGTTTGCCAGATCCACAGGTCTTATCTTATCTAACCTTATATGATGGACGTGTCCGTAGATAACGTACTACATCAAAAACAAACCAACCTTGAACAACCTAAGCTTCAAGAGGCACAAATACAATTAAACTCGCTTGATCCTAACGACGGGTGCAAAGGCCTAAGAATGCGAGCCTTGTAGCCACTAATTACGAAAATCCGTAATTTTCTTGACATTCCTACAACGGCCACGAGAGCCCCCTCGTATAGCATTACTAGTTATAGTCCGAATGTCAACAGCGAGAGCATTCGGCAGCTTCAATAACACTCCTACTGTTCAGAGCGTGAACCGGGAGATTTACAGTACAAGAGACCAAGTTCTTACACGGTGTCCTTCATGGCACGCTGCGCCAGCGTGGGAAGAGGGCTACGCGTTCCGTGACAACCGTTCAAGAAGCACTTGGACTTGACCAACCTTCACTTCTCAGCACAATGCCAGTTTCATTTCAGCCTCAAGAAGTTTCTGGAGTGTGCTAAATTAAAAGGGACTTGATTAATATCTAATACGTCAAAAAAAATTCTTTAAGTACACAATATTGAAGGGAAGGGTGTTCAGTGGCCCTTGGAATCTGTCGCGGCTGTCCCGTCCCTCTTCTTCTGTTGGTTTTCCGTCTATCATCACACTTCAAGGTTGCGCTCGCGACCAGCTTCGCCCGATCTAGTGTGTGGATTGTACAGTACCACCCGGCTTTACGGATTTAAACAGTGCAAGTAGCGTACGTGAAAGTTGTGATAGGGGCTCTGACTTCGATATCGTCCCAACTCATCACCCTCACCACAGCCCTTTCTGCCACTCTTTGTTATTTTGTTATTTCCACCTTGTTGTGCGCCATCACAACTTTGCGAACTCGATTTCTTCTTCCTCCCAACCCAACTTCTTTCTCGAGGTCGCATCTAATCTCGCAGCCTATCTCGTCTCTTTCTTCCCTCGCCTGCGCTCTCTTCGGCTCTTTTCTCCTCTGTCGCTTGCGGCTGTCTTTCATTCTCTTTTTTTTTTTTTTTTCGTGTACCATTTTTTTTCCCTCATCCTGCTAGCCGCCGCCTGCTTCGCCTCCGCGCCGTTTTCCTCGTCGCCCGTTCCCTTCCCGCTCTCTCCCCAGCGCCGCTTCGACAAAGGCGACGGGGAAGAGACCGGGATGGAAACTCACCGCCCGGAGATGGCTGCCGGGGGCTCCGTTCCGGCTGCGGTTGCGATGGCGCAACCTGCTGCTGCTGTTGCTGCTGCCGGTGCTGCGAGAGCAGCACCCTCGACGCCCGCCGGGCTGTCGTCCCTCCACCCGGGCGACGCCCGGCACTTGATCTCCGAGATCCGGAGGTCCAGCGGCCGCTGCGGCGGCAACGAGGTAAGTCCGTGTCTCCCACGACATCTCTCAGGAGCATTTTTTGTCTTTCCTCACCCCGTGTTCATGTTTTTTTTTTGGGGGGGGGAAGTTGGTGGCTGCGATGGAGTTCTTTGTATTTAGGGCATCTCCGGTCGGCGACGATGCTCCTTGACCCGCAGAGGGGGCTCATACTCAGCGACGGGCGCACTCTTTTGCAATGGAAAAGCCTGATGTTATTTGATCGCTTGTGGTAGGCTCCCTGCTGCTACGAGGGTTCTCTCTACATCGAGATCAGTTGCCTGCCTCGCAACAGTTTCTTTCCGCAGAGACCGGTACTTCTCTTCTAGTTGCGCGAGGGGCTCCGGTGACGAGGGCGTTTTTGAGGTAGTCATAGCGTTCGTACTTTTTATTCTCATTTGTTTCTCTATATTTTTTGCTCTCTTTTTTCCAGCCTACATCCCTGCTTGTCACTCAAAAGGAGATCATGTTCTCATTTCTCCGTCTCGTCTTCCTCGTCAACTGAAGGCTGACAGTCATTTCAAGGGGGAGCTCCGACTCCCAAAAGCACAGTTCAGCTCGCCCCTGGCCAGGAAAGGCCAGGAAGCTTATAAAAACGGCACCACTGGCCAGGACAGTGAAGGCCCAAAGGCAGAGAGATGGGCATCAGCGGGGAGCCGGGCCCAGAACGGTCAGAGCGACCAAGAAGTGGAGGACGCCCTGGACGCTGAGCCGGCCCTGTCAAAGGTGAAGCGGAAGCTGTACCCGGCAGAGAGGCTTGTACCCTCACCCTCGTCTCCCGCTGGCTCTGTCGTACTGCCGCCGTCATTGCATAAAGATCAGACCGCTGGTGGTGCACATGGGACCGAACCGCAGGGGGGCATTCCGGAACTGCCAAGACCTTCCGGATCGCGTGCTCCGGCAGACAAGAATCAGAGTCTGTCCGCCGGGAACCATCAGACAGAGCCGGCAAAAAGGGGGCCGAAGCGAGCCTCACGTTCCGGAAAGCGTGCCCGCAAGCCCGAGCATCAGACAGATCAAGATGGCAACGACACCGAGCGTTCACGGGGCGGTCCAGTGGCAACTGCTTCTTCAAATTCTCGTGAACAAAACGGCACAAGGGCGAGAAAGAGGTCCCGGAAGAACATCCAGGACAAGCCCGATGGCGACCGCCGCAACAAAGCCAGGGGTCAACCCGGCCCTGCTTTGGCCGGTCCTTCGAACGTTGCAGCCGGACATTGTGACGACCAACTCACCATCGACGAGGCTGGAGTCTGCGGCTCCTCACGAGCCGCCACCGAACAACCCGACCGGCAAACCGATGATTCCGCCGCTACCGAGTTCACCCAGAACCTCATCGAGGCCCTGTTCCCGACCGTCCCCGTGGTTTTCGACGTCGGGGCCATCAGGGGCCGAGTCTGGTCGCCGCTGAATGGCAAGGGCGAGTTTGACCCCCATTGGACAACCTATCCGTTGGACCCGTCCCTCCCTGTAAGTCGTCTCTGTTTTTTTCCCCTCAAACCTCTTTGTCTCTCTCTCTCTCTCTCACTGTCTGCTTCTGTTCTCCTTTTCTCTCCCTCTCTTTTCTACGTTACACACACGCACTCTCTCAATCACCACAATGACTAACAAATATCCCCCCCAACACAGCTTGTCCCGGGCGAAGGCTCCTGCTCCCCCGCGGACCTGGACCAGCCGGACAGCGCGCTCCCGTCGACCATACACGCGTGGGCGCTGCAGGAGGCGCGGGAGGGGACGCTGTTCGCGTCGACGGTGGCGCGCGTCCGGGCGACGGCGGCGGCGGTCGAGAGCGGCGCCTTCGACGCCGTCGTCGACGACCCGCCTCCCGTCCCCGCCGACCTCCTCGCCCGCCTCGTCTCGCGCCCCTTCCGCTTCCCGCGCACCGGCACGAATCCGTTCGTAGGCGCCGCCATCGCCGCTGCTCCCCACGCCGAGGATGACGACGACGTCAACGGCAACGATGACGGCAGCGACGGCGGCAATGACGACGATGACCTGCTCGTCCAGCCCTCATGGCCTCCGGCGCCTCCGGCGGAGGGCGTCGAGGTCCCCCCTGCGCTGCCGCACACCATCTGCGACGCCATACAGTTTGACCGCGGCGGCGGTGACGACAAGACGGTGGCCGCCTCGAACCAGTACAAGCAGTCGATAGCCGCGTCGCGAGCTGAGGCACCTTGGGGTCCTCCGAGCTGGAAAGGCAAAGGAGTGGATCGGGATATGGGCAGTGCTGCCCGAGTTGCTAGACAGAATGGGCTCGGAAGTGGTGAGGATGCACATGAAAATGACGATGAAGCACCAACTTGCGACACCGATGGGACCCTCCAAAGCATTACAGAGGCAATGAGGCTAGCCTGCACCGGCCCGGCCGTGTTGCCGAGCGCGAGATATTATCAAAGCTGCCGAGTCATGGACAGTCGGATGAATACGGAAAGGAACAACGGACAGGCGATGGCTAGTTTTGCGGGTGGTCTGAGCTACACTCCCATTGACCATCTATTAGGGGTCAACAACATTCCCAACTTGAACTCAATTTCTGAGGAGGTAAACGAACCTCGGGAGGGAGACCAGCCCGACAACGCGCGTGACGACACTGCTCCTGCCGCTGGAACCGGCCACAACCGAGATCTTGGCACGGAGGTCGTCGACAACCCAAGGGGGCTCACATTTGCTAACCGCCATAACGACAAAGATGAAGATGACAAGTACGGAGACGAGCTCGATGCCGAGTTGGCACCGCCCAAAAGACCCGCGACTGATGTCAGTACCGCCGTGGTCGCGCAATATCTGACCGAGATGACACCCGCCGCCAACCCGGCCGCCAACAGCGCCATTGCCAGCACCAGCAGCAGCCAGCCAGGCAGCGCCGCAGGTCCGGTCCCCCAGCCGCTGGTGGCCGCACCTGAGCAGATTTTTGACTTGGATGGTCTGGGCGATGACAACGCAGTCGGCCAAGCGCTCGGCTTGACGCGGGCAGAAATGGACGCCATCCTTTCAGGAGGGCCGGCCAGCCAGTCGCCCGATTCCGTTTGACGAAGGGATAAATTAATTGGACATCCCCGAGTTCAGTCTCTCCGGAACTCCAAGCTGCCCGGTTCGCACGAGCCCTCCCAACCTCCTGCTGACCCCGAGGACGTACAGCGGTGCCGTGTCTGTGCTTATTATCTTATTATCGTCAAGAGGTGGTAGGCCAGCAGGGATGGGATGGATAAAGGCCCAGAACGAGAACGGAATAGGATTAAAAAAAAAAGGGACCGGTATAACCCATAGATCGCCTGGGAGGCAGTGGACGGTACATTTGAGGTCACCAGGTCGTCTTCGACCGGATGGCCTCATCCCATCTCATGACACTGGGTCCGCGTTGACTTTCTCAGAGAAAAGAGTCGTATAATTGGCAGCTCGGTTTGTAAGTTTGTTCAATTACAAGCTTGGCCCGTAAGTGTAAACCACGGTGACTGCCTGGGCCGAGAGAAGTGGGTTCACGAGACTTGTGTCGTTTGCGCACCCTAGTGCAGAGAACAACCTTAATGGTTAAGGGCATATGTTCCGTCTCCATGTCGACCACGTCCCGGTCGACGCCCGACTTGCCCAGCCACAGGTCCTGCAGCGACCGGTCGCAGTCGTTGTAGGGGATCTCCATGCCCGGGTCGATGAGGGCGAGGCCTCTGGAGTGCTAAAGAAAAAAGAGACGGAAACACAATCAATACACGAGGTACCCTTGCTTTATCCCCTCCCCTCCATACATACGCGGTATTATCGCGTTTCTCAATGAATGATGTACGTGATAAGAGAGGGTGGGGTTGGTCGGTTGGTGTGTGTGGAGGGGAGGGGAGGAGGGGGAGGGAGAAGGGGAGAGAAGGAGGGCAAAGGATCAGACGGCCAAAAAGTTTGCTCACCGTACCTTGTCGACCTGGATGAACGGGTGATAGGCACCTCTGACGGCCTGCAGCAGGGGCTCGCCGTCCAGCGTGATGTTTCCCGCCACGTATTAGATGAGCCCCACCACCGCGGTGGTTTTGCCTTGGGCCGTGAGACGCTGAATAATACAGCATCTCGCATTTGAGCCGTGGAAGTCCGAGGCAGATGGTTCTCGCCCGGGCAGTCTTACTGTCGCGAAAGACATAATTCATATTACATCACAACTTGTCCGCGACTAGGATGCCCAAGCTTTCCAGGCTCAAAGGCTCTCGCTGCGGTGGCCGTAACAACATCGCGAACTGGGCAAAGCTCGAGACACTCTCGGTGCTGGTTGATTCCGGCCGGAAAGCTGAGAGGTGAAGATGATGGATCTCCATGGGCATAATATCACATGGTACAGGCCAGCACCTGAGCAGACCATCTTAAGTAGTGGAAGAATAAAATGTTATAACGACCGAGAGATTGTAAAATCACGGTCCGTTAATACACTACTGTGGTAATAAAAAAGGTCTATGGCCTCGGCTTGTAGCAAACATAACCCAATTGCGCAGAAAACCTTTGCTAGAGAATAGATGACACGACAACAAGTGGGGGTTGCTGGTGGACTGGTCGAGGCTACCAGCCAATATATGTTAAAGTACGGACCTAGTGTACGCTGCTAGTAATTCGCTACCGGGTCTCGCCGGGCAACCAAACGCTCCAACCGAGTCAAGCAAGGTTCCGAGGTGGCAAATGCCGACGGGGCACTCGGAGGTTTTGTCCCCTTAGTGTACAAGCTCCGGGCATCGAAAGAACAGTCGGCCCTTCACCGCACAGCCTAGACTACGCCAAGGCAGCAGCTGGTTGGCCTGATCCCTTGATTATTATTTTTAACACGTCCTGTTGTATCATGGGGCTGATGGATGAATACTGTGCAAGGTTGTACAGTACATACGGGCAACAGGCGAAAAGCTGCGAGTCGATCGTGTGCATCATTTCAATATCGCATATCATTTTATCTCTCGGAACAAATCGATAAGCTGCAGCAGACGGGCGCGAGCTGAGCGCGAAGTGCTGTTGCTGTGCCTTGATTATTCTTTTTTGTCTGTGTTTTTGTCTCTGTGTTGCTTCGCAGCTTCTTTTTTTTTTCCCGTTCAGCCACCATTGGATGCCACGTTCTGCCCCTGCCAAGCCTGGACCTAGCCTAGAACTCGCGCTTGTGGGTCCAGGGGCTTTGACAAATGGACCCCTCCCTCGGTCCCTCTCCAACCAACAAGACACTATGAAACGAAAAAGTTGGCTCTCCGGTTGGGAGACAATAAATTGTGCTTTGTTGGCTGTTCACCAGAGGCTGCCTGCGCCTGCGTGCTGTCTTGGATGGTAGCGCCAGGACTTCGGCGTGCGTCTTTAGCGCGCGTCTCGACGCCAAAAAAAAAAACCATTGCCGCGCGGGGGCTTCGCAGCGAGACCTCTAGCGCCAAGGACCGGGTAGCGCACACCAATGTTTCAGCAACAACACCTCGGGGGGAAGAATGCAGCCCTGCGTAATTGTAGAGTCTGCCTCGGCTGCCTCGTGTCTCTTTGAACCAACATGCAAGTACTAGTAATTACTCTGTACAGACACTGCGCTGCGCCAGTGAGGAGAAAAGTCGAGTTTCTTGAGAGACGACAAGTGTTGCCGATTCAGGCACGGAGTACTCCGTACACAGCAAGTGTTGTAATCCGTACTGTAGTATCGTCCGATCAGCGTCCCGGCTGCCCCCCGGGGAAGGTGAGGTGATGCATCAGTTCTGCATACATAGTAAGGCGATACTGATGCGATAAGTGTTGCTCGGGCAGTGATCTTCAATCGCCACCGCATCGACGGGCAGTGGATCGGGTACACTATCTTTTTGATACCTGGGTCCTCCCGGAGAGGGGGGCGTGGAGGGGTGTGTGCACCGGGGGTAAGGTGCCCTCTTTTCTGCTCTCAACCCTGTCTGGCCGTTTCGGGCATCGATTTTGGCAGGGGCATGGGCCAAAAATCCAAAGATCCCGCCCGGCGCCTTCCCGAGCGCCACATCCCATTCCCATTTGGTCCGGCATTTCTTCTTCTGGGCCCAGGTTCCAGGGGGGCCCCCCACCTTCAAATGGGAGGGGGCGAAGCTCTGCCGTCCGCTGTTTCATGCCAGCTGCAGAGTTGGCGAAAGGCGCGCCTCCAATCAGAGCTTATTCCTCAAGCTCTTGTCGACCCCCGGTCCGGATCCCTACCGTCAACACCCATGCCGACATCGATCTCCCCCCTGGTCGGGCGTGCACGGGGCGTGTGGGAGTCAATTTAGACGGCATATATCCAGATGCCCATGTTGGTCCCGGGCTGTTTTTTTTTTTCTCTCTTGAGGTTATTACCTTTTTTTCCGCCGATTGCGTTCGCTCTCTAGGCGCGCATCACGTTCTCTACTATCAAGCCTGGTTCTTGTTATTATTCATTCCCTTCCTTCCTTTCCCGTTTCCCGGTTCTGTCGATCCGGCTCGTTCCTTTTACTTTGTCCCCAGTTGATAGACCCTGTGGGCTCACATCCCCTTCAGTTCCCAGCGCTGGAAACGGCCTATGCCATCGCTCCCTTGCTTACAGAACCACGGCTTCTGCACTCCTTTGTTTGGCTTTATATATACACCTCTAGACCCACGGCTTGGGATCGACGGTCATATCCCAGCATCACAATTCGGTAAAGAAGAGAGACCAAAGAGCGAGACAGAGTGAGAGAGAAAGAGAGAGACAGTGGGAACCGGACGTCCTCCATATCAACAACATCACAATGCGTGCCGCTCTAGCCTTGTTGGCTCTCTACTCGTCGCTGGCTTGCGCCACGCCGGCTCCCGCCTACCCCGGCTTCAAGCTGTTGTGGTCGGATAGCTTCTCAGGTGCCGCCGGAGATACGCCCGACCAGAAGAAATGGAACATCATCACCGAGTACGCGTCTCTCCTCTTCCTCTTCTTCTTTGTTCTCCCTCCCTCCCTTCCTTCCTCCCTTTCAGCCCTTATTGAACTGCCGAAACGAAGACATGAGCATATTTACTGACTGAGGCGCGCCTATCTTGGGCACCGCATCTTCTTTAAAGCGTCCAAACCAACGGCGAGGTGCAGAACTACTCCAAGTCGAATAAGAACCTGCAGATCTCGGGGGGTGACACGGTGCAGCTGGTGCCGTTCAAGTCCGCCAAGGGCATGTGGACGTCGGCGCGGATCGAGTCCAAGGAGGCGTTCACGCCCCCGCAGGGCAAGCTGACCATGGTCGAGGCGGCGATCCGGTTCGGCGACACGCCGGCGGTGAACAAGCAGGGCATCTGGCCCGCATTCTGGCTGCTCGGCGACGCCGTCCACCACGGCACCCCCTGGCCGCGCTGCGGCGAGCTCGACATCATGGAGACGGTCAACGGCCTGCCCGCCGCCTACGGCACCACACACTGCGGCGACGGCGAGCAAGGCGGGCCCTGCAACGAGCCCTACGGCCGCGGCGCCGCCGTGCCCCTGCTCGACTACGGCTGGCACACCTGGACCCTGCAGATCGACCGCACCAACGCCTCCGGCGACTGGAAGGACGAAGTCATCCGCTGGCTGGTTGACGGCAACGTCTTCCACGAGATCCGCGGCTCCGACATCGGCGATCAGGGCATCTGGGGCACTCTCGCGCACTCGCCCATGTTCATCATCCTGAACGTGGCCGTGGGCGGCAACTGGTAAGTTTTTCCCCCCTCATTTTCACCTTCTTCATAGAGAGTTCTGTCTGTTGATGGGATGGGGTTGCTAACGGGGTGATACACAGGCCGGGTGCTCCCAACAGCCTGACGGCCGACGGCTATGGCAGCATGATGGAGGTTGAGTACGTGGCTGTGTACACGTCCTCTTAGCCATCTCACTACCACTAGTGTGGATCTCTTTTTTTTCCTCGTCTGTTCTTTTTTCTCTTATCTCTTCCTTTCTCTTCTCTCTGGACTGGCTGTCACTTTGACAGCGCAAAAACGGGAAAAGCTACGGACTTTTTCTTGTCTTCTAAAGCGGCAGTTACAAGACAAGGTTGGGATTGATATGTCTAATCTTCTTGCGGGTGCTGTCCCCTGGGCATATCACGGTGTTCCCCGGACTGGTTTCTTCGGAGGCATGGTAATATGATACCTTTGCTGCTTGGATACCCTAGGCGGCTTACCGTTTATGCACAATGTTGCTGGACACTTGGCGAACCCTCTTGCATGGACGTTTCAACTATGTGTGCTGCCATGTCCTTCTTCTGCGAGTCACCTGCAGCTAAGCCATGCAGACGGCCCCTCTCTCCGCCCGAGACCGGGGTTGCATAGCCTCGCCTTCAATGCCAACGACCCCTTTTGACACGGTGTGGTCCCAGCGTCTTTTCTATGTGTTGTGACAGGCGTTCCTCTCACCAGTCCATCCCATTACCATGCAAAACCGACCCATTCCCTCGGCCTCCCCTCTTCCCTTCCCTTCCTTCAAAGCTCAACAACCAACTTCTCTCCACTGACCCCGTTCCTCAGGGTCTCCAACGCGGTCTGCAGTCCTTCCAGCCCACCGTCGATGACCCTGGGCGTCTGGGGCACGAACTCGCCCGTCTCGAGCCAGGCTCCGAGCAGGTCGTTGAAGACGCGAGCGGCCAGGTCGCGACGGCTCGTCCAGGCATCGAGGGCCCGCACCGGGACGGCGTCGACGTCGGCGGGCCGCTCAACCTGGTCCGGCCAGGGTCCCAGGTGGGCCAGGCGCAGCTTTCTCCGGCCGGAGGCGGACGCGAGAGCGGGAGCGGGAGCGGCGGACGACGCGGACGACAGCTCGGCGAGCGCGGCCAGCACGAGCGGGAGGGACTCGGCGGTGGACAAGGGGTCGACGGCGAGGCGGACGTCGACGCCGGCGCGGCGGGCGGCCGCGGCCAGGTCGCGCGCCGCCGTCGGCGAGCGGTAGTCGACCACCTCGGCGGCGCCCAGCGCCCGCACGGCCGCGTGGTGCCGCGGGCTCGCCGTCGCGAACACGGTCAGCCCCGCCCGCCGCGCCAGCTGGATCGTCGCGTTTCCCGTCGACGACGCGCCGCTCCACACCAGGATGCCCGTGCCCTTACCCTTACCCTTACCCTTACCCCCACCGGAGGAGGAGGGTTCCCCCTGCTGCTGCGGCGGCGGCGGTGGAGGCAGCAGGGGCACGTCGAGCGCGCTGAAGAGCGTGACGGTGGCCGTGAGGACGGCCGAGGGCAGCGTGGCGGCCTGCGTGAAGCTGATGGCATCCGGCAGCTTGGTCGTCGCCGTGGCCTGCACGACCGTGTACTTCTGGAAGCCCGACTGGTCCGGGTTGTTGGTGATGGTGCCCGGGGCGCTGCCGAGCACGCGGTCGCCCTTCTTGAACAGGGTGACGTCGGAGCCGACTGCCTCGACGACGCCCGCGACATCTGTTGAGATCATGGGGGTTGTGTCAGCCGTAAATTATGCTCCCCCGTCATATTAATTGACGGTTCCGCTTCTCGAAAAGTGGCCAGCCAGATTGACAAGAAGGAGGAGAAGACGAAGGAGAAGAAGAAGGGGGAGAAAAAGAAGAGTCTTTCTTACCCATGCCGAGGATCACCGGATACGAAATGATGTAAATGCCGAGGAACTGCCGCTTCCAGTCGGCCGGGTTCACCGCAATCGCGTAGTTCCGGATCAGTACCTCATCCGGGCCGGGAGAGGGAATCCGGCGCGCCTGGATGACGAGGCTGCTTCCGGCGGACGGCAGCACTGCGGCGAGGTTGGCAGTCGTTCCAGACATGGTGGGCTGAGGGCAAGAATGTGTTAGGGACAAGTAGCTGAACGTGCTTAATATGTTCGACTTTAATATGTTCGACGTCGAGTATGGCTGATTGTTTGTTGGAGGCTGCTGCTATCTTGAACTAGATAGTGATAGTTATGAAGAATTAGTTGCTTTGATTTCATGAGAGCTGTGATGACATACGCCGGAGATCATGACCCTCAACTCAGCTGTTGGCAGGTTCAGGCTTCAATTATATCTAATTCCTTCCATATCTCTGTACCTACCGAGCCGTAATTACATCCTCTGCTCCGTAGCTAACTAGGTACGGTAATTACCTATTCTTGAGCGGCCCCCAACACTCCAGGCTGCCAACATGCCTCATCCTCAAAGGCCAAGGTCGCAAGGTCAGTCACCTTGTTTACCGACGTGAAAAGGCTCCGAGTTAACTCCGTAGACCGGACCAATCCACACACACACTCTCCCCTCCTTTCTCACGGGTCGAGAATGACATGGTTTAAGTCCGAGTGAATTCTTAACTCCATGTTCGGGAGGATGACAAAGCTAGTAGACTCTGAATTAGTCAATCGCGACTACCTATTACCTGATCTTCTTCTAGAACCGTAGTGTAGACCCGTAATGCAGAACCGTGGCACAGTAGATGAGCCATAATTATAGTTATTAGTCAAGAGGCTCGATTTGTCAGCCTGGCTCCTTGCTACGTCCAGAAGCGGGAATCTGAAACCAATTCTAGGTTCAAAGGCCTTCGATTGTATGCCCCCGGGGCCGGCCGCTGCCGCTTTTCATTATATCGCAGCTCGAACGATAGTGCAGTTAGCGAACATAATTAAAGCGGCCGAAGCGCGCTAAAACATGCCGGCCATTCACACCCTACCAAGGGAGTAATTATGTGCATACCTGGGGGTAGGATAATTAATCAGCGACCGGATAATGTCGACCACTGTATGGTGCAACGGTATGTGTACTGGTAGCTTAGCTATAACAGAGCTATTAATATAAAAAAAAGAAAAGAAGCAAGCAATTCTGCCAAAATTGAAAGAGTCGAACGACGCGGGCCTGATTCGAACAGGCGCTCCCGAAGGAACAAGATTTCTAGTCTTGCGCATTAGACCACTCTGCCACCGCGCCTTGGAGTCGATACAGCACAAAACATCCATCATAACTTGGGTTTACGCACTGACAGAGGTCATCGAAACTCCTGATTAAAATTAACTGTTTAGATGTGCACAATTTAATACCCTGATTTTCCTCCTTTCCTTTACCCCATCCACTGGTTCGATTGAGGCTTAAATTTTCATGTTCGAGCATACTTCTTGTATACTTCTTGTATTTGGAGTTAACTTGGGTGAAGCCTGGCTGTGGCCTAATTAGGAGACATAATAAGTGAAATGCCTCATGGCTTGCTCTCTTGATGAACTCGGACTTTAAGAGCGCCGAAACTATTGTTGAGATATTCAAGACAAAGACTATCATGAATCATTAGCTGGCTCAGGGATCGGCCATGGAACTCACTAGACTTCCAGTATCCCGACCTGGCCGTCTTCTGGGACGCCATCAGGCACCACCAGTCCAGCATCGACCTTCCCCCCCCCCCCCCCCTCTCTCACCGGGTGCCAACGCCGGCGACAGCGTCGGGGCCTTCTGGGGGCCGCTGAGCGTCGACGCCCGCAGCATGATGCGCGCTACTACGACCCGGTCAACAAGACCCGCCCGAACCGGCGCCTCATCACCAGCCACACCGGCACCGAGATCCTCTTCTACCCCGACAAGCCGCTGAGAGCCAGGGGCGCATCCGCGTCGGGCCCGCCTCGGTGCTCCGGGAGGCCGGCGTGCGCGTGAAGCACGACCCTGCCGTCCGTCGGCGCCGACCTGCAGGTCCACCACCCGACCCACGTACTTCCTCTTCAACCTCTCCCGCCAGGCCTGCCTTCCCCAACCCGGACACCATCCTCACCGACGCCACCTACAACGCGACCGTCTGGGCAGAGTAATTATCAACACCGTTCCAGAACCCGCTCGACGCCGAGAACGTGCTGGCCATCGTCCGGGCGGTCCGCGCGTTCTGGGCGAGTCCGAGTCCCGTGCTGGCCGGGAGCGACGCTGGGCCCCATCGCGGAGACGATCCCCGGGGAGGGGGTGAAGAAACCAGACGGGCGAGGAGGCGCTGCTGGCGCGGCGGCTGCGGCTGCGGGTCGTGGGACGCGAGCATCATCCCCCTCATCATCATCAGCGGCTTGCAGGCGACCGTGTACGCGGTGGCGGAGAAGGGGGGCGACATTCTCAAGCATGCTGCCCCGGGGGACAACCCGCTGAGGTATATAGGGGGGCCGCTGAGGTGATTTAGGGTGGTCGAGGACCGTGGTAAGTTAAGGGAGTAGTAAGTAGGCTACACACTGCTTTGTGTTTAGCATTTCCGCTGGCCCAGAGGAGGGGATGGCTTGGGATTCTTGAATACATACAGTAAGCCTTGGCTTCCCAAATCTTGTTTTCCTCCCTTTAAGGGGTATGATTAGGGCGAAAGAGGCGCGGCAGGATGCTTGCTTCATCAGTGTGAACCGAACCAGGGACGGCAAACATCGACCGCTTTCACCGTCATGGTCGCGGTTGAGATACAGGGCGATGGAGGCTCCGTCGGGGTGCGCAACTAACAATAATAAGGTATATATGCCATATCCTCGTCCAGATAGAAAACTCGTAAAGGCACATGATTCCTTTTTTTGTTTTAAGAGATTCGAGGCAACTTGGCTATTAACATGCCTCCGTCGCCACCACCCATCCCCGCGCGCGGTATCACAAACCATCCCAGTGCCAACTTTCACCCCTCCCTTTGGTCGACCCAGCATTAAACAGAATACAGGCCTCTACTCGACACAACCGGACAGCCTAAACACCGAAAAGCAACACAAAACAAAGTAAATAAAGCATCCAACACAAGAAAAGTCCACGACGAATGGGCGAAAGAGCCGCCGATGCCAACACGAGGATGAGCGGAAACCATGCAGCACCACTTCCAACTGTTCATATCAAAACCGAAGAAGAAAAGGAACGAGTACAATGCCCCCTGAGGTTGGAGCGGCCAGCGCCAAACGAGGCAGCGTGGACGATGCCGCGCGGCAAAGTTGCTAAGTGATAATAAGAAAAGATTCGAGATATGAATGAATGAACCGGCCACGGTGCGGGCCGGTGATAAAGGGTGCGCGCTGCCTCCCAGAGACATTGTGTATCGTCTCAATGGACGGGCCGACGCGGGCAGCGGTTTCATGGGCCGTACCCATCGCCGCGGGGAGCATCACACCCCCATTGTCCACCCAGATCACTTGGGAATTGGGGGAGCTCCTAATCCGTTGCCCCAATCGAGGTGTCCCCTTCCATCGAGAACCCTGAATTGCCAAAGTCGAAGGTTCCCTCCTCCCCTGGGTTGTTGTTTTGCAAGAATGACTCGAAGTCGAAGTCGGTCAAAACATCGTCGGACTGCATGGGATTGGCGAAGTCGAGGTCGAAGCCCTGGGTTAGAGTCAGTACGCGTCTCATGGCATTCCCCTCGAAACGGGGCGCTGCTCACCATTCCGCCAGTGTCCAGGAAGTTGGTGGACTGATTGGGATCCGGATGCGATGGCGGTGGCACGGGAGCGGGCTGCTGCTGCTGCTGCTGCTGCTGCTGCTGCTGCTGCTGCTGGGGTGCCTGCGCCGGAGGCTGGCCGTTCGGGACGACCTGGCCGGAGTTTACGGCCTGATTCTTGGGGAACCCTTGCGGATTGACAGGCGTGATCGGGGTTGCGGGCGTTGGTCCCTCCTGGGGGGCTTCTGTCGTCTCGGGAGCCGGCGCGGGAGCTGCGTTGTTGACGGCCGGGTTCGTCGTCTTCTTCTGGGCGGTGGCCTGTAGGGGAACACTGGTCAGCTTTACGAAGGGCGAGAGGATGCGGATTACGGATGGGGGGGTACGTACTTTGGCCTTCGCGTTCTTGTTCTCCTTCTTCTTGGGAGCCGCCTTGTTTGCTTGCGACGGTGTCGGCGGGGCGGCGTTGGCGACCTGGGGCGAGGCAGTCGGGTTTCGGGCGCTGGCGGCCGCGGCCGCGGCCGCCGCCGTTGCCGGCGCGGAGGGCGGAGGCATCGACCGCTGATTCGGAGTCGGGGCCCCCTGGCTGCCTTGACCCTGCTGAGGCTGCGGAGGCTGCCCGGGGACTTGGCCGTTCGGAGCCCCTTGCTGCCACTGTATCGGAGTCCCTTGACCACCGGGCTGCTGCTGTGCCTGGCGCTGGGCAGCCATCATCTGCTGCTGGTTCATCTGGCCGTTAAACGGCGGATGCGAGCTCGGAGGCCGCATGCCGCCATTCATCTGGGCCGCCATGTTCATGTTCATGCCAAAGGGCGGGCCGGCATTGGGGTCCATGTTGCCGCCCATGAAGTTCATAGCTCCGGGCGAGTTGCGCGACTGCCCCGCGCCGTCCGGAAGGGGGGATCCCATATTCGCAGCATTGGCCATCTGCTGGTTCGCGCGCTTCATTTGATCGGCGGGGTTTGGAGAGGCACCGTTACGGCCACCGGGCGGCGAGGTGCCCTGAAAGGATTGGGTATTCTGTCCGGGCCCTGGTGGTCCGTCGGTCCTCGGCATGTTGGTGCCGATATCCTGCTCTTGACGAGCCATCATCAACCTCTTCTTATTCTGCTGTTCCAACAGCATCAGCTGCATCTGATAGTCCTGCAGCGCGTGGTTACTGCTGCCCGGTGCGCCCTGTCCGTTGGGTGCCCCGGGACGCATGTTGCCGGGGCCCATATCACCGGTGTTATAGAGCTGCATCAGCGAGTTTCCGTCGGGACCTGGGGGCACCATGGGCGAGCCCTGACCCTGCGGACCAGTGGCGTTGGGCATGGGTTTGTTGGGCATCTGGTTGCCATGGTGCTGCGACATGTTAGTCGAGTACGAGGCAATCTTGGCTTGTATGTGAGGAGGTGCAGAGGCAAAGGCCTGGAGCTGGTCAGGATTCAGCGAAATGGATTGACGCCATTCTGAAGCAGTGCTCAATGCTAAGTTGGGGCCAGTTCCTACCTGCTGCTGGCCGGGCATGCCCTGGCCCGGTCTTCCGTTGGGCATCATGACGCCCTGGTTGGGGTTGAAGGGAGCACCGCCGTCGAGGCGGGGTCGTTTAGACGGCGAGGGCGCGTTCTCGGCTGATCCGGGGGAGGCCGGTCTGGCCCGGTTCGCATCCATGTCCGAGGGGTCTCGCTGCATCTGGCCGGCCGCCTTTTGCTGCTGGTGAAGCAGTTGCATCGTTTGGGGACTAAAGAACGTTGAATGTCAGTGACCTTGAATGCGGGCGTGGAAAGGCTCGTCGGTCGCAACAATGTCAGCCCACTCACTTTTGGTTGTTCGCCATGGCTGCTCTCTGCAGCTGATTTCCAGGCTTCATGCCCATATTCATAGCGCCATTCGGTATTCCTCGCATCATTTGCTGGTGGAATTGCTGCTGCTGGGCCAGGTCGGGCCGTATCTGGCGGAGCATCTCCCGCTGGTGCTGCTGCCGAAGATGCGATTGTTGCTGGGTGCGACGTGAGTTACGGCCCATTATACCACGGCTAACAAAGTGACACGTACCTGAGTGTGATGTACGTATTGGTTGACCTGGCCGCTGGAACCCTTGCCTTTCTGGGAATTGAACATATCCCAGAAGAGGCAGAACCATTCATAGAGGAAGCAGCTGTCTGGCACCGGGGTCGGTACATTGGGGGCCGGGAGGTCGTCCGGCCGCTTCTGGTCCAGACCGTCCTTGCTGTCCGTGTCCATACCGTCGCCCAGGCCGTTTCCCAACACGTTGCCGTTCTCGTCGCGCTGCTTCCCTGGACTTTCCTTCATGACTTTGATATTGGGGTCTGCCTCGTAAACGGCGCGAGCGGCGTTGAACATGTTAGACCTGATGAAATACTCGTAGATGTATGTGTTAAGAAGGGTCCGGCTCGAGTCGCTATGCTGCATCTGGCTCGGCGGCCCCGGCTGAGGCGCCAGCCCGCCGTTGTTCATCATGTTCATGGGCGCGCCCATCGGATTCCCGACGGGGCCACCCATGGAATTCATGTTGGGCACACCAGCCATGTTGTTCATGATTCTCCCCCGCCGCGAAGGTCGCAGGCGATGATCGGCGCAACGGAATTACGGTATGCCTGATACAGGTGGAATTGGAAAGGAGAAGAAGAGTCGCGGGGTCGCGCGCCGTGCAGAGAACACAGCGTAATCGTCGATGCGAGAGCGTTTCTGACGATCTTCGTATTGTTCCCAATATTGAGAGCAGATGGTTTGGCTCACCAACAAGGTGTCACACGATCCGTTCAGGTCGATGGCGGTAAGCGTGTGCGCTCTGCGGCGGTTGGCTCTGATGTCGAGCTTGGCGGCGCGATGCTGTTCGGGTTTGTGAAATGCGACGCGATGTCCGAGCTCAGGTTGTTTGGGCCGGTTATTCTATCCGTGACGTGCTGATGGAAAGGCCGATGACACGAGGCAAAAGAAACGTCCGAGAAAAATGCGTGACCGAGTTGCAGAAGGGGAGGGGGCTGGGCACGCTACTCCGATGGGAGTGGGATGACTACCGGAACAAAAAGGGCGAGATAATCCGCATGCAAATGCAGTTCACGGTGCTGCAATCCAGTCCGAACGCTGCACGCTGCACACGGCCCAACCTCGGGATGATATCGCGGCCTTCTCTGCCCTTTGCCCTCCGGTGTGGTGGCGTCGTCTAGTGATGAGCGCAATTGTCGTGCTCACCCGCGACGCTCGCTGCGTGACCACTCGGGGCAAAATCGCTGAGTGTCGACGGGGCGGCGTCGGCAACGTCAAAATGGCATGGCTCGGCGAAGCGTTTTAAGGGAGATGCAGAGATTCCAGGGACCGGTGCGGGAGCAGAAGAGGAGAAGGAGGGAGTTCGAGGTTGGAAATTTCGGCGACGCCTCGATCGCAATGGGGGGGCGAGAACCCAAGACCCAGAAGCGACACGGCGACTGGGGATGGTCTTCCAACCTCTCTCGGGAACAGAGCGGCGGCACTGCGCAGTTTCTGGAACGGGTTGGGTGCAAGACTGCGTAAATCTGAGACTCCAGCCGCACATGCCTTGGTTTTCCCGCTTTTTGAGGCAACGATGCAGCAGGGTTAGGCCGCAATTCAGCTGGCGGGGTCTTGGCGCCCCGATATGTTCAAACGCTTGGTCGGATAGAAATGATGCGAAATGACCTGAAATGACCTGGCAAACGCCTTACTCGGCAAGAGGACCAAGATAACTAACCCCTCCCCTTAAGCAAGCAAAACTGCTTATACCATGATATGCGGCGGGGGTCTGATGTCGAGATGAATGAGTCAGGCGGGGTGGACTGACCGCATGGCTCTGGCTACCACATTGCCACGACTGTCAGCTTCGCACCTTCGAGAGCAGCCGCTCGCTGTTGCAGCCTGGAATCCCGTCCAACCAACAGCTCGGGTTTGCATCACCATTTCAGCCAAACACCGATACAAAAATACGGTTTTTTTTCCCGCCATCTCCCGCCTCAGAACTTCCTCGATTGCACCCGCTGGACCCTTGGGAGACAGGAGCGACAGGATGTATATCGATGTTTGACCAAGTAATTGGAATTAAGCTGCCGCGCTAGTGGAGCTTTAAGGTCCTCCTTGGTACAAGTGTAGTTCGTCTACCGAGCATCCTGGTGCCACGTTTGCCATGGGTCTAGTTGGAGACCTCTAGCACTACTTTTGGGCTTGCCATCGCGTTGTCGTTCACATGCCAGTGTCGTTATCGAACGCAAAACGGCGACCAAACAGTCGGGCTCCCGCCAGGTTGGTTTGCGATCAGTTCTCGGGCGTGCTTCTTACACTCCTTGCCTGTAGAGGTAATGGATCCATATACGGATTACATACACACATAACAAACTCATTTGGAAAAAGTGCTCTCAATATGTACATTCAAGATAGCAGAAAGGCCTGGACAAGAATCTGCAATTCCTGGTTGCACCTCGCAAACAGACCAGCGGACTACTGTCTTATGTACGGTATATACCTCTGTTATTTCGGACAAAGCCTCCGCGTTGTGCGATTAGCGGCCGCTCGGCGAAGGTGGGCCGACAGTTTTGGCCGGTCAGCGAAACGACGAGGCAGGTGATGCCGCCAGAACTTTACCTTAGTGCAGTATGCTGCTTATAGATATGGAGCGCACGTAAAAGGCGGCCAAGCTTCTTTCCTTTGATGGTGAGACCAGGTTACAGTTTTCAAGACAGCAGCATCTTTGATGGGCACCGGAGCCCAGCAGCGGGCTGAGTCAGGTCCATTACCTGTCCATATCTCCGCCGCTTTCCAGTGATGGTCGGTGATGCAACGCCGTACCTTGCATTAGCCGCAACCCTGAACCTGAGCGAGCTTGAGTCCTGCCGAAAAGGCAGAAGTATTGGCCTACGATTCAACCGCCCAGGCTGGTAAACGGTCCCCGGCCAACATCGACTTTGGACAGCTGTGCGGACTTGGCATTTCTCAACACAATGTTCTCAGAAAGTGCGCCAGAGCGTTGTCATGAGGCAGGGAGATTTGGCCCCCTTTTTAATGATCGACGGCGCCACCAGACATTCGGGGTCAAACTGATCCGGGGAAGCCCGCTCAGGCCCACTATTACCCGACGATTTCTTTGAAGCGCTCATCTCGCTAACCGGCTCAAAAAATGCCGACACCGATACGAAGTGGAACTATATACGGAGTAGCGCATGCTGCATTGAAAAGGGGGAACAGAGCAGAGAGGAAAGAAAAAGCCCCGTATTTCTATTTCCTAAAACGTATATAGTGTCATTATATATAGAGTTCATAAGCAATCTATTCTTTCAGTCTCGGCAGTTGGTATGGGGATTTTCCGACTACCTAATTCTTAAGCAAGCGGCTTACTAAGTAACATTATCTATACCCTGCTTAGCTATATACCCAATTTGGCTAGGCTTATTTCTAGCAAATTTTATCAAATTAGAATATCTACTAGAGTAACCTAACTTTCTTAGTTTTCCTCTAAATACCTCTTTTCGACTCCTCTTGACATTATAATTATAATTACTAATAAGAAGAATAATCTCAAGCTATTATTATATTGCTATAACGAAGACTAATATCTAGACCTTAAGACCTTCTATATTTTACTAGGGATAAATGTTATATTATAGGGGCTTATAAAGGAGATAGTAGCCTTTAAGGATAATAAAGAGTTAGAGGAGGATAATAAATAAGATAATTAATATCTTTAGATTATTCTAGTTTAAATATTATAGATTTAATACTTTTAGAATTAGAATTAGTTAAGTTATTATCTTGTTATTTATTATATTTCTTATTTATAAATTAAGTAGCTAAATAGGGTATATAGCTAAGAAGAGTATAAGATATATTATTATTATAGTTATTAAATACTTTATCATTTATATATATATATATATATATATTATATTAATTTTATAGGTTATATTATAATAAACTAGGGTAGAAACCTCTTAATATAACTATAGGGATATAGGTTACAGATTCGTTTTTCCGGTTCCAAATAAGTTATAGTATACAATAGGTATAAATAGAGGGTATCTATCTAGGAGGTACCAGAAAATAACAAGGACGGTAAGTAGTTTTTCATAGAATGGACTAATAATAATAGTAACAGATAGCTATTATACCCTTATCTATATAAAGATATAATTCCTCTTTTATTTATAAGTTTAGCTATCTTTTTCCATATAGGTAGACTCTTTTATATCTGCCTAGAGGGGTATCATCGTTATCGTCCTCGTACCTATTACTACCATTACCTAGAGGGCTAGGTTTATCTACTATAACTATAAGTGCTTAGACACCTTAGATACTTTAAGCTAACACTCCTCTCTATCTAACTAGACAGAGGTTTAGTCTTAGAGGTATATAACTACTACTAGGAGAGGCTAGCACTAGTTTAATAATATAGCTATAAATAGAAGTCTAGCTATATATAACAAATCTTAATCCCCTTACTATTAAAAGAGACTCTTAGACTAAAGGTTAGTTAACAGGGGGCAATAGGCCCCTAAGGAGGCCTACCGTTGGCTAAGGCAGTGCCGCTACAGGCCTTATAGGAGGTCACGATACAGAACACGAGCCTACAGGAGGACCTTAAAGCCCAAACCCCAGCCGAGATAGTCTAAGCAGTTAACAGAGCTTCTAGCTACCAGGGAGCCGTTACGGCTAGGAAGCTCCTAAGCAGGGATATAGTAGTAGTCTTCAAGGACAAGGCTACTAAAGATTGGTATTTGGCTAACAAGCGATAGGTAGCTACAGCCTTTAGAGAGGAGGCTAGGGAGGTCGGTAGAGCCTATATAATCCTAGCTAAAGGACTCTAGAAGGAAGAGCTATAGGGGGTTAACGAATAGGACTTCAAGGGGGCTATAGGCCTATACTCGATTAAAATAGTCAAGTTCCGGCTGCTAAAGAGCCTGTAAAGAAAGTAGGCTATGGTACTCCTAGGCTTATAGGACCTCGAAGAGGCCTAGAAGGCCTATGACGAGGAAGTGGTCTAGGATGCCCGGGTACTAGACTACAAACCTTACTAGGATACTCTAGAGCTAAGGTAGTACTATAGGTATTAGAGCTTCGGCTATATCTAATAGTACTATTAGCGGCTAGCCTGTTATAGCTATTATAACGTAAAGGCCTATAGGGAGGGAGGGAAGACTAGGGAGGCCTAGTGCCCTACCTACTCTAACTAACTCCCTTGTAGGTATATAGCCTATAGTAGCCCCTATATAGCCTAGTATAAGGGCTACCTGAAGAAAGTCAAAGCCTAGGAGAGGGCTAGGGAGGCCTACTAGTATAGACCCTAGACCTTCTAACTACTAGAGTAACCGTACTAGAAGGTAGCCTTCGAGTTTAGTAGCTAGCTAGAAGATAACGACTACTACTAAACTAGGGCTAAATGCCCCTATAGAAGGCCTACTCTAGCTTAATAGACGGCTAGAAGCGCCTTGTTCGATGCCTAATAGACCTATATCTCCTCTCTATAGCCTAGAGCCCCCTCCTTCTTATAACCGGTTAAGGGGGCGATAGCTATAGAGCCTATTACTACTATACCCCTACCTTCTGCTCTAGCTACCTCGAATATAAATTAAGATCCTCTAATAGAATACCTAAGGTAATAAATAGGCCTTCGAGGTCTTATTAGAGGAGGCTAAATATAACTTACTAGCTATCTAGGAGCTATAGATTAACCGGTTTATAGGGTTAATATATTACCCCTAGGCCTCGAAATACTACCTAGTTTATAAGCCTAAGGGTAAGGTAGCTATTCTAATGGCTAAACGGTTCCTAGTTAGCTAGTAGGACTACTCGGTAGAGGAGAACCGGTATAGGGTAACCTTTCTAACCCTAGGAAAGAAGGGGTTTAAACTCTAGTTAGTCTATAATAGTAAGGGCGAACAGGCCCTCTTATAAGACCTACTAGCCCTACCTCGGCTAACCTACCCCCTAGTTCTTATAGGCGACTTTAACCTCTACTACCTAGTCTAGGACCTATTTGACAGGCTTAGCCTAGGAGCTAGGGACCTCCTTAACCTTATAGACTAGTAAGACCTTAACCTATATACGCTATATAGCTAGGTCACTAGGGCCCCCTAAGGGGACTAACGTAGCCGGCCTTCTACGATAGACCTATTCTAGGCCTTAGCTAGGCTAGAAGTAACCTATAGGGATATTATAGAATATAGGAAGTCCGACTACTACCTATAGGCCCTAAATGTCTCCCTCTAGGGGACTAACGGGCCTATACTAGTTAGTAAAGGGTAGGACTAGAAGAGCCTAGATAAGGAGGTTATATAGGCCGAGGTAGCCTACCTCCTACTCCGGCTTGGTAGGTAGGTATCGGCCCTAGCCAGGCCTGTCTTCTAGGGCCTAGAGGAGCTCCTATAGGCCTTTGATAGGCTTATAAAGGCCCTTAAGGAGATAGCTACGGTCTCGGCTCTAGTAAAGAAGGCTAGTATAGGTAGTAAACGAGCCTAATAGTAGACAAAGGAGGTTTAGGAGGCCTAGAAGAGGGCTAAGGAGGTAGAGAGGGCCTATAGGGATACCTTAAACCCCTATATATAGGAGGTACTTCGGCAGGCCCTATAGGACTAGGCTAAGACTATTACGGCCGCGAAGACTAAGAGCTAGAGAGCTATATTATAAGAGGTAACTAACTGGCTAGACCTATTATAGAGACTAGAGTAGTAGGTAAGGCTATAAAGCTATTTACTAGTCGACCTTCTAAAGCTCCTAGCCTTTAAAGGAGGGCTTATAACCTACTAATAGAAGGCTAGGGCCCTGGCCGATAAGTTCTTTCTAAACCTAGAAGTAGACCTATTAGATATTAATGACCCGGATCTAAATAACTACTAGGAGCCGAAGTTCGAAATAAGCTAGGAGGTTATAGTAGGTAATATTAAGGTAGTACTAGCTAGAGTAGCCCTATATAAGGCCCTAGGGGAGGACCTCTTCCCTATAGGCCTACTAAAGGCCTATAGGTAGCTACTCTACTAGATACTCGTTATATTAGCCTTAGAGAGCTTATAGCTTGGCTATTTCCTAGCCTAGTTTAAAAGGGCTAAGATAGTAGTCCTCTATAAGCCTAGTAAACCCCTATAGGCCTACTTCACCCTAGGTAGCTATAGGCCTATAGCGCTCCTACTAATAGTAGGTAAGGTACTAGAGGCTATAGTCGCCCGGAAGGTAATAGCCGTTATAGAGGCCTATAGGCTTCTCCTGGCTAAGTAGATAGGTAACTAGGAATATAGGTCTACTAAACTAGCTATTTTCGCTTATTATAGCCTAGGTTTAGAAGGTTTAGAGGTATAAGGCGGCTACCTCCCTCCTATAGCTCGATATCTTAGGGGCTTTCGACACTATTAATTATATCTAGCTATTAACTACTTTATAGAGCTAGGGCTTCCTAAAGTGGTTAGTAGTCTAGGTTAGGGAGTAGCTATAGGATAGGGTAGCTATCCTTTACTTCGATAGCTAGAAAATAGAGGATATAGTAGTAAGGGCTAGGGTCCCCTAAGGGTCACCCCTCTCCCCTATACTATTTATCCTCTATATAGCCTCCCTTTACTAGGCTATTTACTAGGCTAGCCCTATAGTTAGTTTGGTAGGCTTTACTAATAATACTAACCTTCTAGCCTTTAGGAGGGCTAAGGAGGCCTATAATGATTAGCTATAGAGGGCTTAGGAGGCCTACCTATAGTAAGTAGGGACCTAGGGTATAGCCTTTACCCCGGAAAAGTACGAACTTATCTACTTTAACAGGGGCCGGAAATAGTAATCGTAACCGCTAGAGCTCCTATGGCCTAAAGGGGGTACTACTATTATAGCCCCTTCGAAGTCGGCTAGATTCCTAGGGGTCTAGCTAGACTAGAGGCTATAATAGGGCCCCTACTATACAAAGGTAGCTAAGAAGCTAGAAACCTAGGAGTTTGCCCTAACTAGGCTTACTATAAAGACCTAGGGCCCTAGCCTACTATAGGCCTATAAGGTCTATACCAAGTATATCTATAGCGCCCTAACTTATAGGGCCTCGAACTTCTATAAGCCTACTAAGCTAGGGGGTAAGCTAGAAGGCCCTGCTAGGGAACTATCGAAGGCCTAGTATAGGGCCCTTCGGGTAGTTACTAGGGCCTATAAGGCTACCCCTATCCGGTGCCTCGAAATAGAAGCCTAGGTACTACCCCTTAACCTCTATCTCAATAAGAGGCTAGCTAACTTCGAAGCTAAACTCGACTAGCTATTCCTATAGACCGGGGTAGGCCTAGGGGTCTTCTAGGTCCCTATAAGAGCTCTTATCTAACAGGCCTATGATAGGCTAAGCTAGAGGTTCTAGGAGAGAAGGGCTAGGGCAAGGGGCTAAGAGCCGAAGCCTATAGCCCTAGAGGTAGTGAGGTCGATAGTCTAGTAATGGGTTTAGGAGGGCTATAGAGGGGGTCAACCCCCCTAATAGACCCTATAGAAAAGGCTACAGGCTATAGAACTAGCTATAGTAGCTAGCTAGAGCAACTGCTAGAGGGCTAACCAAGCTAGTAGGAGGATATAACACGTGTTAGACAAGGACTCCCTATGCCTAGTTTTTATAGGGGAAGGCCTATAAAGGCACTAGGGCCTAACAAAGGCCTAGAGCTCCCTACTAGTATAGGCCTATATAGGGGCTATTAGCCTCTATAACTTCCTTTTTAGGGTTTAAGTCCTAGGGGTTAGTACCCCTTACTATGCCTATAGCTAGGGGAGGGAAACTATAGAGTACCTAGTTATATAGTACCTGAACCTACTAAGAAGCCGAATGTAGGAATCCTAGGAAATATAGTTATAAAGGGACCTAGACCTTGTTTTACGGGGTATAGGGGCCTGTAACTATCGTTTGGTAAGGAGGGTTCTATAGTGGCTAATAGACCTAGGGAAGCTCCTAGAATACCGCCTTGTAAAGAGGCTAGACTAGGAGGGAAGGCCTTTTTAGGGCTATACTAGCTACTTTTCCTTTTCTTTATAGTATATTAGTATTCTAGATCGGGTGTTAAAGGAGGGGTAGAGGTTTTTATCCGGCCTATTAGGTATAGTTTCCTTTATATATAACTAGAGAGGCTCTAGTATACTTATTAGTTTAATAGTATAGGACTAATAATAATAATAATAATAATAATAAAGGTTAGTTAAGTAGGATAAGGTTTAGTAAAGCTAAAGGGTTTATAATAAATACTTAAGCAAATGTTTATATAGTTATTACTAGGTAACTATTTACATTACTTACTAGAGAACTCTAGAGTCCTTTTAAACGAGTGACTAGTAAACTGGTACTAGCCTCTCCTAGTAGCAGTTACATACCCCCAAGACCAAACCTCTATCTAGTTAGATAGAGAGGAGCATTAGCTCAAAGTGTCTAGTATATCTAGGCACTTATAGGTATAACAGACAAGTCCAGCTTCCTAGATAGCGGTTACAATAGACACAGGGATAGTAATAACGATACCCCACTAGGTAGATGTAAAAGAGTCTACCTACGTAGAAAAAGATAACTAAACTTATAAATAAAAGAAGAACCTTGCTATTATATAAATAATACTATAATAGCAGTCTATTACTATTATTATTAGTCTATTCTATAAAAACTATCTATCGTCCTTATTATTATTCCCTAGCACCTCCTAGATAGGCACCCCCTATTTATATCTAATATATATATAACTTATTCAGAACCGGAAAAACGAATCTATAACCTATACCCCTCTGGTTACACCGAGAGGTTCCTACCCTAATCTATACTTCCCCTTCGAATTCGCTCTAAGGCTCCTATTAGCGAATTCGACACTTAAACGCCCTCCTTTCTAGCCTCCTACTATCTCGCTCTCTTAGCCCTACTATTCCCCTTAGGTAATAGTCGCTTCTTAGATTGCCAACGCCTCTACCAGGCTTTAGTCTTAGCTTCTAGCTCGTCCTAGCCTATAAACTAGGGTAGGTATTTAGGAGCTAGCTCTAGATCTTTAGGCCCGGACTACTTAAAGAGAGGGGGCCGCGTCTACTTAGTAAGATTATCCTTAGGGCGATACTAACGTGCCTAGCCTTTCTTAATGGTCTAAGGTAATCTAGCCTATACCGATATACTTGTCTTAGTCTAACTAGATAGCTATTACACTATAGAGGATACTTATTTAGCCTAGTGCTACTTCTACTATTACTAGGAACCTAAGGCTTATATCTATCCTTATATATTAGTAGCTATGATTTATTCCTCTACCTATACTATTACTTACTAGTAGACGTCTATCTTTAGCTTATAAGGGTACTCGAGCGCCTATTATAAGAGCTAGGCTAGTTTGAGCCCTTTAGGCACTTTACTAAGGAACCGCTAGATAGCTATATCTAAGGGAACTTAGGTATCCTTTTTAACCTTTAGCTACTCTTATATTAATAAGGGATTATCTTCTTCCTTTATCTAGATAGAGATAACCAATTTTATACGTCTAGGGGCTAGCTATAGCTACTAGATAGGTAGCTTTTGCTACCTATCGTTTACTAGCTATTTAGGTAGCTAGTAAGGATTAACATTACCCTATAGAGTCTTTAGCTTTCCTATATACAAAGGATTATTAGGCTGATAGCCTAGAGCTATCTAGATCGTTCTAAGCTAGAGTATTAGTATCTTATTCTTAGTAGCTATTATCTTTAGCCCTATATATAGATAGCCCTTCTGCTAAGGGAGCTTAAGATAGGCCTTATCCTTCTAGTATATCTCTTAGAAATAGAACTAATAGAATTTAGCGACCTAGATCCTATATTCCTACTATCCCTACTATCTTAATGTTACTTATACTATAGCCTAGACTCGGGTATCCTTAGGCAGAGGGAAAAGGGAGCTTAGGTAGATAACCTTATCTTATAAGTCCTTATATAGGTCTTTATAAACCTACTTATCGGAGAGGTACAAATCTATATAATAAATATAGTACTTTATCTAGTTATATATAGCTACTACCTAGTATAACTCCTATAGGTAGTAGATAAGGACCTAAAAGCGTTTACCTATAGCCTCCTTTTACTTCCTTAGGGGTAAAGCTACCTACTTAGGCCACTAATCAATTATAGCGTCTAGGAAGATATATATATATAGCTTATAAGCTACTAATATATAGTATAGGAGGTTTAGGAGGTTAAAGCTATTTAGGTACTCCCTTCTTAATATAAGCCCTTTAACGTTATAGAGGCTTATTATAATATTATATTAGGGTATACTAAAGTATATCCCTCCCTAGCTATATAGTCCTATATATAAGGGAAAGAGGTAGCTAATAATCTACTTATTTACTAATAAACCAAGGCTTATAATCTAGTTAGGCCTCTATTATAGTACCTTACTTAGGTAAGGAATAGGCCCCTTATATAGCTCTTTAAAAAGCCTATTAGAATTGCTAGGCCTAGGGTAGTTTCTAGCCTCTAGTCCTAGAGTCTAGCTTATAAGGAGGTACTATAGGAACTATCTTAATATTTTGGGGTCCTCCCCTAGGAGTAGTAAAGGCAGGCCGGTGTTTAGCTGGTTCGGCCTTCTAGTCAGATAGAGAGGTACCAATCCCTCTCTTCTTCGGCACTCTAAGTCTCTAATATTGTTACCAAAGGTATTTAACGTTAGAAGACTTATATAGAGTCGCTTAAAACCTAGACTACTAATATTCGGAAAAGAATCGCTTAGTAAGATACTTACCTATTGGCTTCTAGCTTTCTAACTAGATATAGAAGATATTTTATTTAGTATTTTTATAAGTGGCTAATTCGTAAAGTAGTTAGTTATTAGTTAGAAGTTAGAAGAGGGAGGGGGGTTTAAGTTAGGGGTATTTATAGACCTCTAGGTCCCTCCCTAATTCCTTCCCTATCTAGTTGTTCTAACCTGGTTTTGCTATTTCTAAGGCTATCCGAAGTAGCTACCTAGTTAGCCCTTATATACCTAGGTTATTCTTTATTATAACTCTAGGGTATAACCCTTAAATTGCTTTTTATCTGATAGTAACAAAGAGGTATAACCTATTATATAGTAGGTCATTTTAGCCTAGGCGTACCTTCTTTATATAGGAATCTATAGCTCTAGAACTCTAAAGTAGATAGGTATTAAAGGATAAGTAGCCCTCTTCTCTCCCTAACTTTTTCTAGCTTTCTAATCCTCTAACCTACTCCTTATCTATATTAATCTTCCTTTACCTAGACGGCTAGTGCCCTTTTCCTATATTACTTCCCCTTCGAACTTGCTATAAGCTCCTATAAGCAAGTTCGAACACTATAGTAACCGAGAGAGTTAAGCGCTAGAGATATAAAACTTCTATCTAGGAAGATATAGAAGTTAACAAAGATACTAAGCTAGTTCTTTCTATAATAACTAACCGACCGGTAGATTTGATAACTACCTAGGATAACCGTTTTCTTATACCTCCTAAATTTATATAGGTAGTAAGAGTAGCTTACCTAGAAGATCTTCCTATACCCTTAGATAGTCTAGAAGTAGCCTTAATATAGTACTAGTATAAACTTTTCCTTCTATATTATAGATTCTTTACTATTAAGTACCTAAAGATACGGCTAGTTCCCTATATTTATTAGAAACTAAACCCTAGCCTAGATACTCTAGAGAGGCTATTTAGAATCCTAAAGCTTACTCCTTCCTATATAGAATTCTTTTACTATTATAAGGGACCCTAGTAAAGCGAATCTACCTAGTATTTATAGAAATTAATAATAGTAATCTATTTAGCCGGTAGATTTATACTATAGTTACTTACTAGGCTTAAGTCCTCGGCCTATTTATTTAGGTATTTAAAGATATATAAGAATAGGTTTCTCCCTCTAGTTATATAAAGAGCTAACTAGGGGATAGGAATCCGATGTTATACTAGGCCTATAAGTAGTTATACTAAGGGTTAACTACTAAGGTTACTCCTCCTAGTAATAAGAAACCTATAATGATTTATATTATATAGCCGTTCTATAGCTATATTTCTATAGGTCCCCTTCTAGATAGATAATATAGAAACTACTACTAGATCGATAAGAAGTATTCTTAGGAAGATATAATTAGTGATAGCTCCTAAGATCCTAACCCTCGGCTCCTAGGGCAGGCTAAATTTAACCTAGACGGTTAGCTAAAGAACGTCTAGCTTACTACGTAGAAGAAAGGTATATAGATTTCAATAGATTTAGAAGAGGCTATTAAGAATTAACAGGCTATATATAATCAGGGCAGGTATAGGATAAAGGCAGATACTTAAGGGGTAGAATAGGGGTAGTAGATATTTATATAATAGGGGGGGGGGATTTCTAGGGCTTAGGTAGTAACAAGTGACTAGAAGTAAAGTTTAAGGGCCTGTTTTTCGTGTTTTCTATTGACTAAAACGTTAGAATCCGGGTAGTCTCCCTCTGGTTAGTTTGACTACGAGCTCCTACTGTTACTATTACTACTTATAGGCTTTCGATCTAGTAATTTGTTTGGTCGGCTATGGTTAGCTAGCTCGTCCGGGTACCTCCTCTTTTACCACTATTTCTTCGAGTGCTTCTAGCGGCAAAGATCTTGTCTTACGAGTCTAAGGCCCTCGGTTAGCTAGGAAACCGTTAGATCTATCGGCTTCGAGCTAAACTCTATCCTACTTAAAGAACTTCTTAATATAGTTTATAATATATAATATCCCTATAGTTATACCGTCAAGAGTCTCTAGGAGGTAGGTATTTTGGCTCCTAACCTCCTAAATATAGTAAGGACTATACTACTAGTACTAAAGTTTTCGAAATAAACTTATATCAATCTACTAGATATTATTATATACTAGGATAAGATCTTTAACCTTGACTTAGGCGTTTTCGGCTCTAAATTTCTAACTATAAGCTTCGTTCTAGCATTTAGCTATTTAGTGCCTTACCTTAGTAACTTTTTCGGTAGCAATTTCTAGGTCGAATTCTACATCTAATAGTACCTTAGTATAGAGCTCTAGTAGCCATAAGCGGGCTTCCTATTAATCTTCCTTATCTAGTCAGATAGCTATAAAGTCCTAGTAAAGAATCCGCTAGGTTGGGATATCGTTTTCGATTAGGCTAATAGGGTTATAGTTATAGATAAGGTTAAAGGGTAAACGGCTATAGCTATTTCGAACGGTAGTTCGGTTAGTATATAGGATATAGGGAAGAAGCTATTACTAGTTCTTTCTAGTTCCTATAGTTATCTTTGCCAGGGTAGCTATAATAGGTATATACCCTACTTTACTAATACCATTAGCTCTAGAATTATAGGGAGAGATGACTATACGTTTTACTCCTAACTCTTCTAGAATAGCCTTTACTTCCCTTTTAAATTTAGATCCCCTATTAACGACTATAACTACCGGGAGTCCCTAGTAGAGGAGAATATTTCGGTTAATAAAGTTCTTAACCACTTTAGCTAACTTATTAAGTAGGATCTCTGCTTCTATAAATCCTAAGAGATCGTTATATGCCTCGAGAAGAAAACAGGGCTTCCCCCTCTAGTTAGAGGGTATAAATTAGATATCTAGGTACTATTTTACGAAAGGAATTAGGGAAGGTTATAAATATAAATATACCTCTTTAAATCTTTAGGCATCTTATACCTGATATTCTAGGTAGGTATAAATCTACTCTATTATATTAGTATATATTCCCTTCTAGTAATAGTAATTAGTAACCCTTTGGTAAGTTGCTTCTCTGCCCTTATAGCCTATCTTATTATAGTAGAACTAGAAGATTCTTCTTCTTTCCTCTAGGGTATCTACTATATAGTAAGGGTTCTAGCTATTATTTATAGGGTATAGGAATAGATATCCCTTATCTATAAAGTATTTAAGCGCTTCTTTCCTAAATAAATGTCGCTACTAGTATAGTCGGATAGCTATAGGTTCTTCTAGAGTAGCTAAATATCGTATAATCGCTTTAGAATGGTTAGAGTACCTACCTTTAAGGTTTAGGTCTATAGGCTTAGGAGGATCACTAATATAATTAGTATAGATTTACACGTTAACCTAATCGTTAATGTCTTCCTTGTTTGCTTTCTGCCTCTAGTTAGAGGGACTAGGAGGCTTCCGTAAAAGGCTATTAGCTACTATATTCTTAAAACCTAGGATATATTTAACCTCAAAGTCAAATAGCTAAATCTATATAATCTACTATATTATTAAGGCTCCTAGGATATTACTAGCTATACTATTTAGCTAATGAACCAGGATAAGAGTATCCGTTTCTATAATAAAGTAAATACCAAAGAGATAGCGCCTAAAGCATTTTAATAGGAAAAGTAGTCCCCGAAGCTCCCATTTAGTTAGATTATACTATTTCTTAGCTTTAGACCAAATCCTAATTTTAAAATAGTATAGGTACCTCTTCTTATTAGGGCTAACTTATTTAATAACCCCTCCTTAGCTAAATAGACTAGCGTCGGTCATTAGGTATATCTAACTATATCTAGGGTTATTAAAAACAAGTAATATAAGGACTAGGGCGGTGGTTATCTGCCTTTGAAGTTCTCTTATAGCTTCCTATTAAGCAGGCCCCTATTCCTAATAGGCATTCTTCTTTATCAGGTCATAAAGGGGCCGTATAATGGTAATAAAGTGCTTTATTTAGATTTAATAATAGCTAACGATCCCTAGGAAGGCGTAGATATCCTTTAAATCCGAATAGGAAGTTTACTCTAGGATTTTCGCAATTTTAGTATTATTAGGAAGGCGCCCTTTAGGTATATAGAGGTAGCTAAGTAAAACTACTTACGATTAGTACTACTAGGACTTTCTAGTTATAATAGTAGCTCTAGTAAGTTTAGCATTTAGAAGAACCGTATCTACATTCTAGAGGTATTTAACTATAAACTTCTATAACCTAGGGGTAACTTCTTCTCCTCTATAGTCTAACTATAGGCCTTTTATATAGATATTATCAAGGTAAATGTAGTAAATATCTAGAATTAGGTTCTAGAAGATCTTAGTTATCGCTCTTTGAAATTAGGCTACTAAGTTTATTCCGCCTATAAGGAGAGTATATATCCTAAAGAGGTTAATAGGTATCTAGAAGGTAGTAAGGTCCTTACTTTACTTATCTAGGCTAACTTGGTTATATCTAGAGAAGAGGTCTAAGAGGGAGATAATCTTATAACCCCTAAAGTCTTTACTAAATTCCTTTATAGCTAGTAATATAAATACATCCTATATAGTTATAGTATTAACCTTCTAGATATTATTAATTAACCTAAGACTACTATCCTTCTTAAGCACTAGGAACCAGTTATTCCTATAGCTCCTATAGCTAGGCTTAATGATCCTATGCTAAATTCTCTACTTTAGGAGTTCGATAACCTTTAGTATTAATAGCTTTAGAATAGGAATACTCTTTAACTACTATATTATATAGGGGATGGTCTAGATAACCTAAGGAGGAACAATATCTAGGTAAATCCGTCTATATTTAGTGAAATCCTATACTAGAGCTACTTCCTAGTTCTATAGGATATATATAAAGAGTTTCTTCTCCTAATTAGATGGAAAACTATCTATAGCTATAAGAATCTTCTTAAGACGCTTATCTATTAGCCTAGTTCTAGGCTTTAGGTCCGAAAACCATAGTGTAATAAGGTTATCCTACTCTAATTCGAATTTTATTTTCTTAGTAGCTTCTTCTAGGCGTTACTCCCTCTAGTTAGGGTTACCATTAGGCACTAAGCTATCGCTAACAGCCGTATCTATAGGATAAACTTTCCTAGCTATAGATTTTTGTATAGTAAATGTCTATACTTCTTATAGGCCTTTCCTAATGTCTAATATAAGTTTCCTAAGCCCTCTCCGTCTATCTAGATAGCTAGTATCCTCCGTTTTAGTCTCCATTTTCTAGTATACTTATATCAAGGTATCCTATCTGGCGAGACAAAACGTTGAAATTTTAATAAATATATCGATAAGAGGTAGATAAGAAATCCTTAGTACTATATTAAAAATAGCTTTTCTAGCCTAATTATTAAGAAATCTAAGTAGAATTTTATTATCCTAAATGTTGGTAAAGGCTAGGGTAGTAGTAATAGTTGTTACTAGGCCCTAAAACTCCTCCCTTAGGAGTTAATATTTTCTTTTAAATATTATATAGGCTATAACGTCTAAGATAACTAATGCCCTAATTAATTTATCCCTAACGATAATATTTACTATAACTAGATAGCTAGCATTATAACTAAATATTAAGCTTATATTATAGATAAATGGTATACCTAGTAAGATTTAATAGCTACTAATATTCCTATCTAGGATAAAGAAATGCTCTTAGATTAAGATCACTCCTAGAATAATTATATCGATAGTTTCCCTAGTAAATAGCCTACTATTATAAAGGCCCCTTGAAATCATTACTATTGACTAGATAAGGAGATAGTATTTCTAGGTTAGGCTAAGGGTAATTATATTATATTCGGATCTAGTATTAATAAGGGTAAGTACCTTCTTACCCCTAGGGTCCTTAAAGTTATAATATAGTATTAGTAGGGTATATATCTATATAAATATACCTATCTAGATCTTCTAGCTAGCCAAAAGCGTGTAAATTGGCGCCTTAAAGCTAGTTTCGATCTCCTCCAAGTCTAGCTAGTCTTACTATCTAACAAGGTATTTACTCTAGAATCTATCGATAGCTACTACCTACTAGCTATTACTAGTAACCCCTAGAAATACCAGAACCGTAGTTATAGACTCTTCCCCCTTATCATTACTCTATCTATCTAGATAGCTAAGATTAGTCCTAACCTCCTAAGGACGCTCGTTCCTCGCTAGCTTCGCTACTATTAGATTATCTAGGTAAGGGACGGCCGAGCCCTTATACTTAATAACCTCCTATAGATTCTTATAATCTTATTTTAGAGAAGTGATTAGGGCATTTCTAAACGCTAGAGAGACTCCGAGTACCTTATTAATAGTAAGGGTCTTAGCTTATAGAGCTTTATTAACTAGTATTACTACGTTATTAGCTATATTCTCCTAGTTCGATTTCGCTTTCTCCTTAAACTAGATAGCTTATTTACGTCTAACTAGAAGGATAGCATCCCTACCTATAGGCTAACTTGCCCCCTTAGTAGTTAGTATACCCCCTTAGCTAATAGGGTTAGACTTTAATAGCCCTTCTAATAGTAATACTCCTAAATTCCTCTTTACTATTAGGATAGTCTTACGCTTACTCCCTTCCTTTGGTCGGATAGTATCCTATATAGGTTTATCCTCTATTTCTATAAAAAGCCGCTTCGCGGGTAGCACTCCTTAGATCATTATTATAGCCTCCCCTTTACTATTAGACACGTCTTTACTATCTATTTCTAACTCGATAGCACCAAATATCTACGTCGCCGTCTGGCTAGAAGGAGATATACTTGCCGATAACTCTTTATAGTCTATAGAGAAGCTAGGGGTGTCCTTCTAAGATGCTATCTATTTTACCTACTAGATAAATGTCTATCCTCTCTACTTACGATCTATCTAGAAGTTGATTTCTCCAGCCTTAGTATAGTTGTAAATAGACTCCGAAAAGGACTGTTTAGAGTTAGTAAGGCGGTTAAGAGACGTCCTAACCACTTCTAGTAGCTATAGGCCCTTTGCTTATTAGAGGAAGGTAATATCTATAATAAGGTTTAAATCTAGATAATACTCATAACTACATTCCTTTTAGTAAGCCTTTATAAACCTCTAATATAGCTCTTAGCTAGGAAGGTCTAGTTAAAGAGATATATAGGTGTAGATAATATATTACTAAGTTCTTTAATTAGTTATGGTAGCTATATCTTCCCTAAGGATTTTAACTTTCTAGCTTTTAAGGAGACTTAGATCTCTCTTTCCTAATATCTACTTAAAACCGAGCTAGTAGAGAAGCCTATTATAGATATCCTCTATAAGGATAGGATAGCTATAGGCAAAGTATATATAGTCATTATAGTAGTAGTACCCTTAAAGACTTATAAAGGTTAGACCTAGTTAATATCTACTTTTCTTTCTTTACTAAGACTCTTATACGGTAGATAGAAAGGTCTAGATTTCCTTAACCTTATCGTCGCTTAAGTTACCTATCTAGTTATAGGTATACCTAGCTCTATTAGAGCCCCTTTAGCTAACTTTCCCTCTATTAATCTAAAGCTTATATAGTATATCTGTAAGCCTATTAATAATCTTATTGAACGTATTATCCCTCTAGATAGATAGCGCTAAAGAACTTTCCTAAGCCTAGGGAGCCGTTAAGCCCTTCTCGATAAGTAGGCTTACCTATAGCTTTACCTCTCTACCCTTTAGATCTAGTTTATAATAGACTAACCTAGCGTTAATACCCTTATATAGGCACTCCTATATAAAGTTATAAAACTCCTCCTATTCTATATTATCAACCTATATATCTCCTCTCTTATAGACCTAAAGACTAGTCTAGAGAGTAGGTAAGAATTAATCCTATACCTTCTAAACTATAGATAACTAATAGACCGCCTTCTTCTTCTTAAGTACTCTAATAAGCAAGATATCGACGTACTCTAGGTAATTATAGATAGACTTAGCTAAATCCGTATACTAGGAATCCAAAAGACGCTCTAATTCCTAAGTAGAAGTCTCCTATTAGGAATTATTCTACTTCTAGTACTCCTTAATAGTAGCCTTAAACGTAGCCTAGTCCTTCTTCTTTACCTCTAGCTACTAATCTAGAATCTCTTAAAGGTCGTCTGTATACTATTACTTAAAGTAGGAGATCTTGTCTACGTTATCTCCCCCGAAGATCTTATATACCTTGGTAAAGCGCTCTAGGTACTTAGTAATATTATAACTAGAGAAGAGTCTAGGTAATCCCTTATCTATAGGTAAAGGGAATATAACCTAAATAACTTTGGTAAGTCTATCTACTATAATATCTATTTAGCTATAATCCTAGACTTCTATATCGAAAGTAAGGTTTCTAAACTTAGCTAACTATAGTAATTCTAATAGCATTCTCCCTAAGGAGTTCTTGGTATATCTAGATATAAGAGGTATAAGAAGTAATGTTTTAAGTTATAAAGTCTATTAAACTAATAAGAAGAGAGATTATAATAGTTATTATCCTTAATTATACCTTCCTATTTAGGTTATTTCCTTAAAGGTGATTTTACTCCCTAAATAGCTAATCTAGGAAGTCCTCCTTCCTTCCTTTAAGTCTTCTTACTATAGTTATAACTAAAGCTAGAGTTAACCTACCATCTTTAGCCCTTCTAAGTATACCTAGTAAAGCTATTCCTAACCCTTCTAGTAAGGAATACTCTATAATACCCTAGCCCCTATAGCTAGAGATCCTAAGGTAATAAGATAGATCTACACTAGCCTACTAAAGAGTAGCGGTATATAGGTAGAAATAGTCCTATTAGCAAGGGCTAGTACTAAGGTAACTAGGGTCAGGATAGCTACCAGACTTTCCTCTAGTATCTTTATAACTCCGGAATCCTATTTCTTAACTCTAAATAGTTCCGACTATACCGATCGATCTTCCGAAATCTCTATCCCTCTAGATAGATAGTAAACTTGCCTAGTCTTAACATCTTATCGCTTCTCCTACTACTATTAGCGGTATTATTATATTAGGGCAAGAGTAGCCTCCTAGCCTATTACTGGATATACCGATCTCTTGGTACCTATATTTGCCTTTCTTAGTTTCCTAATAGCTTTACTATATACGCCTCTACGTATATATCCTTGCTCTTCTATCGCAAATGTTACTATCTACTATTCTCGAGGTCTGGTAGTCTAGTTTAGACCTAGAGCTAAGCTCCTCCCCGATTAAGCCCCTAAAAATATAAACTCGTACTAGCCTCTCCTGGCAGTAGTTATATACCCCTAAGACCAAACCTCCGTCTGGTTAGATAGAGAGGAGCGTTAGCTTAAAGTGTCTAGTGTATCTAGGTACTCGTGGGTGTAGTAGATAAGTCTAGCCTCCTAGATAGCGGTTACGATAGACGTAGGGACGGTAATAACGATGCCCCTCTAGGTAGATATAAAAGAGTCTATCTACGTAGAAAAAGATAACCAAACTTACAAGTGAAAGAAGAACCTTGCTATTATATAAATAATGCTATAATAGTAATCCGTTACTATTATTGTTAGTCTATTCTATAAAAACTGTCTGTTGTCCTTGTTATTGTTCCCTGGTACCTCCTAGATAGGTACCCCCTATTTATATCTAGTGTATATATAACTTGTTTAGAACCGGAAAAACGAATCTATAACCTGTGCCCCTCTGGTTATACCGAGAGGTTCCTACCCTAGTCTACTAGCTATCTAATATACTTATCTAGTTTCCTTATTCCTAAGTGTCTTCCTTAGATTCTAATTATATAATTATTACTACGATCCTTCGATTGTTACTAGGTACTTGCCTTGATCGAAGTATAATTATTATAATTGCTTCCTAATTGGTCCTTAGGTCTTATAGTTCCTAATTAGTTCTATATACCTTATTAGGTTACCTTATATAGTTAAATTATAATATAATGCCCTTCTCTTGGATCTTTTATCCTCGAAAGACTTAGGTCTATTTTAAATAGCGCTAATACCCCCTACTTATATATAATTATATTCCTTAGTCCTTTTCTTCTTTTCCTTTTATAATATTATTAAGATAACTAATTATATAAGAAAGAAGTCGAAGTCTAAGCCTATTATATCGACTCTTTATACTAATTATCTTCTAGCTATAATTCTTTCCTTAAATAATCTTTTAATAATATATCCTTATATACTATATAAATCTAAAGGCCTTAGTTTATATAAGGTCTCGAAAACTAATTTGTCTTAATATATAGAGTATATTTATAATAAGCGTTTAAACTATAATATCCTTAGTATCTCTCTAGCTTAGTATTATAGAAATATATATATAGATGCTACCTAGGCTACTAGTATAGATAGGCTAATCAAGCCAAAGGAACGGAAGGACTAATTATAATATAGGAAGCGCTATAATCACTACGTTCGCTAGTGATTAGGGTAATCACTACTATATACTTACTTACGATCACCGCAATTAGGAGTAATTACCAGGGTTATATATATATATAGATAGTCACTTATTATAGTAGACTCTAAGAGTTTACTAATAATAGTAATTATAATTATAATACTTATACTAGTACTACTAACTATTATAAGAGATAACTCTAGTATTATTATAAACCCTTTAGCTTTACTAAATCCCTTAGATAACCTACTTACTTATCCTACTTTACCTACCTTCGTCTAAACCCTGTTAGAAGAAGTCTAAGTTAGGTTCGTTATACATTACTATTACTCCCTTTGTTCTATTATGGTTTAGGACAAAGGTAATTTCGACCTTAACATCGATATAGCTACTAATATTATAGCTAAATAGCTACTTATCTAGCTTAGTTAACTCTAATAGCAGATCTAGGAGTTAGACTAGAGAGATAAAGCTACTTAAGCTTAAATTAGGGAACTTAAGAATAGTAAAAAGCACTTATAGAAACTAGTTAATAAGGCTTATACTAAGATTAAGGCGCTCGAGAATGCTAAAGCGAGCTATATTAAGATCAAACTGCCTAGTAAATATAGAGGAACCAAGGAGGATCTTATAGGGTTTCTAATAAACCTCTAATCCTACTTCCGGCTTAATGATAATAAGTTTCTAGATAATAAAGCCAAAGTCCTTTATATAGTTATAAGACTAGAGGGTAAGGTACTTAGATAGTTTAAGCCTATATAGAACGACTATCTTACTAAAGAAGATAAAGATAATCGAGATATATTTATATAAGTAGTCTTTTAATCTTATAACCATTTTAAAGAAGAGCTTTAGAAGGTTTTTAGTAATAAAGATAAGAAGATTTATATATAAGAAAGACTTACTAATCTCTAATAGACTAAGTTAATAGCCTCTTATATTATATAGTTTAGATAGGATATACTTAAGTCTTAGCTTAACGATAAGGTATTAATATAGTTATTCTATAATAGCTTAAAGGAAAAGGTTAAAGATAAGCTATATAAGTATAACTAGCCTAAAACTCTAGATAAATATATTATATAGGCTATTAAAATCGATAATTAGCTCTATATATAGGAGTAATAGAAACGAGGTTAAATAAATAGAACTATAGTTAAGGCTAATAATAAGAAAAAGTAAGTATATATTAATACCTTATATAAGATATGTCCTAGAGCTATAGATATAGATATAATATAAAAGTAGGATAAGAGGAAAGTAACTTAAGATAAGTCTAATATTACTTACTATAACTATAGAAAGAAAGGATATTATAAATAAGAGTATCGAAGCCTAAAGAAAGACTAGAAACTAGTCCCTAGAAAGGAAATTATAGTTATTAACAAAACTACTAAGGATATTATCAAAGTAATAACTATAAGTTATAAAGATAGGGATAGTAATATAGATAGTTTTAAATATAATAGTAATAATAAAGATAAATAAATACTATACTCTAAACTAGTCACTATAGACCTAGAGATAGGCATTGCTAAATAGGATATAATAGGAGAGTATATACTACCAATTTCGATTATCTTAACCCTAAGGTAATAGGGTTTTATAATTATATAGAGAAGGGATAGATCATAGATAACCGACACCTAAAGGATTAAAAGGCCTAGACTAAATGTCCTATTCCTCTAGGAACAGATCAAATAGTATTATAACGAAGTTTTTCGACTTAATATAGAGTTATACAAACGAGATAGACGCCTAACTCGACTTACTTAGTAGAGTAAAGAGCTTAGGAACGAGATAAGGGAACTCTAATATATTATAGAAACTATTAAAGGAGAATAGCCTATAACGTATAATAGACCTAATAGTTATACTAAGTACTTTAATAACTAATAACTTAGCTATAATATATAAAACCTAGAGTACTAGTTTATATATATAAATTATAGAGAAGATAAGTATATATAGGAATTATTATTATTATTATTAATCCTATACCGCTATACTAATAAGTATACTAGAGCCTCTCTAGTTATATACAAAGGAAACCGTACCTAATAGGCCAGATAAAAACCTCTATCCCTCCTTTAACGCCTAATCCAGGATACTAATATACTACAATAAAAAGGAGAAGTAGCTAGAATAGCTCTATAGAGGCCTTGCCTCCCGGTCTAGCCTCCTTACGAGGCGGTATTCCGGAAGCCTCCCTAGGTCCATTAGCCACTATAGAACCCTCCTTGCCAAACGATAGTTCCGGGCCCCTATACCCCGTAAAACGAGGTCTAGGTCCCTTTGCAACCGTATTTCCTAGGATTCCTACGTTCGGCTTCTTAGTAGGTTCGGGCACCAGATAACCAGATGCTCTACAGTCTCTCTCCCTTAGCTATAGGTATAGTAGGGGGTACTGACCCCTAGGACTTAAACCCTAAAAAGGAAGTTACGGAGGCTAATAGCCCCTATATAGGCCCATACCAATAGGGAGCTCTAGGCCTTTGTTAGGCCCTAGTGCCTTTATAGGCCCTCCCCTATAAAAACTAGATATAGGGGGTCCTTATCAGACACGCGCTATATCCTCCTACCGGCTTAGTCGGCCCTCTAACGGTTGCTCTAGCTAATTACTATAGCTAGTTCTATAGCCTATAGCCTTCTTTATAGGGTCTATAGGGGGGGTTAACCCCCTCTATAGCCCTCCTAAACCTACTACTAGACTGTTAACCTTGCTACCTCTAGGGCTATAGGCTTCGGCTCCTAGCCTATTACCCTAGCCCTTCTCTTCTAGAACCTCTGGCTAAGCCTGTTATAGGCTTGTTAGATAAGAGCCCTTATAGGGACCTAGGAGGCCCCCGGACCTGCCTTAGTCTATAAGAGCGGCCGGTCGAGTTTGGCTTCGAAGTTAGCTAGCCTCTTATTAAGATAGAGGTCGAGGGGTAGTACCTAGGCTTCTGTCTTAAGGCACTAGATAGGGGTAGCCTTATAGGCCCTAGTAACTACTCGAAGGGCTTTGTATTAGGCCTTCGATAGTTCCTTGGCAGGGCCTTCTAGCTTACCCCCCAGCTTGGTAAGCTTATAGAAGTTCGAGGCCCTATAAGCTAAGGCGCTATAGATACACTTAGTATAGACCTTATAGGCCTATAGTAGGCTAGGGCCCTAGGTCTTTATAGTAAGCCTAGTTAAGGTAAACTCCTAGGTTTCTAGCTTTTTAGCTACCTTTATATAATAGGGGCCCTACTATAGCCTCTAGTCTAGCTAGACCCCTAGGAATCTAGCTAACTTCGAAGGGGCTATAGTAGTAGTACCCCCTCTAGGCTATAGGAGCTCTAATGGTTATAACTACTACTTCCAGCCCCTGTTAAAGTAGATAAGTTTACACTTTTCTAGGGCAAAGGTTATACCCTAGGTCTTTACCTACTATAGGTAGGCCTTCTAAGCCCTTTATAGCTAACCATTATAGACCTCTTTAGCCCTCCCGAAGGTTAGAAGGTTAGTATTATTAGCAAAGCCTACTAAACTGACTATAGGGCTAGCCTAGTAAATAGCCTAGTAGAGGGAGGCTATATAGAGGATAAATAGTATAGGGGAGAGGGGTAACCCCTAGGGGACCCCGGCCCTAACTACTATATCCTCCGTTTCCTAGCCGTCAAAGTAAAGGATAGCTACCCTATCCTGTAGCTACTCCCTAACCTAGACCACTAACCACTTTAGGAAGCCCTAGCTCTATAAAGTGGTTAGTAGCTAGGTATAGTTAATAGTGTTAAAAGCCTCTAAGATATCGAGCTATAGGAGGGAGGTAGCTACCTTATACCTCTAAGCCTCCTAAACCTAGGCCGTAATAAGCCAAATAGCTAGTTTGGTAAACCTATATTCCTAGTTGCCTATCTATTCGGCCGGGAGAAGCCTATAGGCCTCTATAACGGCTATTACCTTCCGGGCGACTATAGCCTCTAATACCTTGCCTACTATTAGTAGGAGCGTTATAGGCCTATAGCTACCTAGGGTAAAGTAGGCCTATAGGGGTTTGCTAGGCTTATAGAGGACTATTATCTTAGCCCTTTTAAACCGGGCTAGGAAATAGCTAAGCTATAAACTCTCTAAGGCTAATATAGCTAATATCTAATAGAGCGGCTGCCTATAGGCCTTTAGTAGGCCTATAGGGAGGAGGTCCTCCCCTAAGGCCTTCTACAGGGCCGTTCTAGCTAGTACTACCCTAACATTACCTACTATAACCTCCTAGCTTATTTCGAACTTCGGCTCCTAGTAGTTATTTAGATCTAGGTCATTAATATCTAATAGGTCTACTTCCAGGTTCGGAAAGAACTTATCGGCTAGGGCCCTAGCCTTCTATTAGTAAGTTATGAGCTTTCCTTCGAAGGCTAGGAGCTTTAGAGGGTTGACTAGTAGGTAGCTTTATAGCCTTACCTACTACTCTAGTCTCTATAATAGGTCCGGCCGGTTAGTTACCTCCTATAGTATAGCCCTCTAGCTCTTGATCTTCGTGGCTATAATGGTCTTAGCCTAGTCCTATAGGGCCTACCAGAGTGCCTCCTATATATAAGGGTTTAGGGTGCCCCTATAGGCCTTCTCTACCTCCTTAGCCCTCTTCTAGGCCTCCCGAACCTCCTTCTACCATCGAGCTCGTTTACTACCTATGCTAGCCTTCTTTACTAGAGCCGAGACCGTAGCTATCTCCTCAAGGGCCTCTATAAGCCTATTAAAGGCCTATAGGAGCTCCTCTAGGCCCTAGAAGACAGGCCTGGCCAGGGCTAATGCCTACCTACCGAGCCAGAGTAGGAGGTAGGCTGCCTCGGCCTACATAGCCTCCTCGTCTATACTCTTCTAGTCCTACCCTTTACTAGCCGGTATAGGCCTATTAGTCCCCTAGAGGGAGACGTTTAGGGCCTATAGGTAGTAGTCAGACTTCCTACGTTCTATAATATCCTTATAGGTTACTTCTAGCCTAGCCAAGGCCTAGAATAGGTCTATTATAGAAGGCTAGCTACGTTAGTCCCCTTAGGGGGCCCTAGTAACCTAGCTATATAGTATACGTAGGTCGAGGTCCTACTAGTCTATAAGGTTAAGGAGGTCCCTAGCCCCTAGGCTAAGCCTGTCAAATAGGTCCTAGACCGGGTAGTAGAGGTTAAAGTCGCCTATAAGAACTAGGGGGTAGGTTAGCCGAGGCAGGGCTAGTAGGTCCTATAAAAGGGCCTGTTTGCCTTTGCTATTATAGACTAACTAGAGTTCGAACCCCTTCTCCCCTAGGGTTAGAAAGGTTACCCTATACTAGTTCTCCTCTACCAAGTAGTCCTACTAGCTAACTAGGAACCGTTTAGCCATTAGAATAGCCGCCTTGCCCTTTGGCTTATAGACTAGGTAGTGTTTCGAGGCCTAGGGGTAGTATATTAACCCTATAAACTAGTTAATCTACGGTTCCTAGATAGCTAGTAGGTTATATTTAGCCTCTTCTAATAGGACCTCAAGGGCCTGTTTATTACCTTAGGTATTCTACTAGAGGATCTTAATTTGCATTTAAGATAGCTAGAGTAGAGGGCAAGGGTATAGTATTAGTAGGCTTAATAGCTATCGCCCCCTAGGAGGGGGCTCTAGGCCATAGTAAGGAGATACGGGTCTATTAGGCATCGGACAAGGCGTTTCTAGCCGCCTGCTAGGCTAGAGTAGGCCTTCTATAGGGGCGTTTAGCCCTAGTTTAGTAGTAGTCGTCGTCTTCTAGTTAGCTATTAAACTCAAAGGTTACCTTCTAGTACGGTTACTTTAGTAGTTAGAAGGTCTAGGGTCTATATTAGTAGGCCTCCCTAACCCTCTCCTAGGCTTTAACTTTCTTTAGGCAGCCCCTATACCAGGCTATATAGGGGCTACTATAGGCTATATACCTATAAGGGAGTTAGTTAGAGTAGGTAGGGTACTAGGCCTCCCTAGTCTTCCCTCTCTCCTTATAGGCCTTTACGCTATAATAGCTATAACAGGCCGGCCGCTAATAGTACCGTTAGGTATAGCCAAAGCTCTAGTACCTATAGTATTACCTTGGCTCTGGAGCATCCTAGTAGGGTTTATAGTCTAATACCTAGGTATCCTAGACTACGCCCTTATTATAGGCCTTCCGGGCCTCTTCGAGGTCTTATAAGCCTAGGAATACCATGGCCTACTTTCTTTATAGGCTCTTTAGTAGCTAGAATTTGACCGTTTCGATCGAGTATAGGCCTATGGCCCCCTTAAAGTCTTATTTATTAACCCCTTATAACTCTTTCTTCCGAATTCCTTTAGCTAGGACTATATAGGCCCTACTAACCTCCCTAGCCTCCTCTCTAAAGGCTATAGCTACCTATTACTTATTAGCTAAATACTAATCCTTAGTAGCCTTATCCTTAAAGACTACTATTATATCCCTACTTAGGAGCTTCCTAGCCGCGATAGCTCCCTAGTGGTTAGAAGCTCTATTGACCGCTTAGACTATCTCAGCCAGGGTTTAGGCTTTAAGGTCCTCCTATAGGCTCGCGTTCTGTATCGTAACCTCCCATAAGGCCTATAACGGCACTGCCTTAGCCAATAGTAGGCCTTCTTAGGGGCCTATCGCCCCCTATTACGGCCCTATAGCTACCTATGCCTAGGTAGGGCAGGGGGTAGCCTTAAGGGCTTCTTTAAGTCCCTTTCTGACTTCCTTGGCTATGATTTCCTATATATTTAGAACTAGGCCTATAATGGTAGTCGTAAGGCCTAGTAAGAGCCTATTAGCAAGGTCCTATGCCTTGCCCCGTTTAGGGCTCGGTACAAGGTTAACTAGTTATATAATAAGACCCCTTAGCTCCTCGATATCTAGGGTAGGGCAGGCCTATAGTAGGCCCCCCTTTGACTAGCTCGAAGCTATAGGCCTCCCTACTTAATGGCTTGGCGTTAGGCTTTAAGTCGACGTCACGTATAGGGGCGCTAGGTGGTCTGTATGGTGAAAATTTTTGACGGTCGTATGAGGTGTAGTCAGGTTACGGTCGGGTTCGGCTTCTATACTCGTGATGCCCGTTGTATAGCTGTAATGGCTCGCGTGTAGTTGAGAGTGGTACCGTTAGATAGCGTTTCTCTCGAGCTTTCTAGTGATGGTGGTTTCGTATGTTTTGGTAAGGTATTTGTAAAGATATAGGAGGAGCTCTATATCTTTGACCTGTAATCTAGGTATAGGGTAGGTAGGATAGGTGATCTAGGTATAGGGTAGGTAGGATTATATATAGGAAAGTTATTAGAAGAAATACCCTTATCTTAGTATTAGGGTACCTATAGTCTATATATAGTAGGAAAGATTTAGGAAAGAGTTCTAATACCTCCTAGGTAACGCTATATAACTATACCCTTGATATAAGGTATATATATAAGTGCCTTAGTTCTAGTATATAGTATATAAATACTAATATTACTTCTATAATAAATTCGAGAATAATCACTAGCCGACCTAATAGGAAAATAAGGACGGAGGCTTATACCCTATAGAATAGGTCTATAATATAGGAAATAGAGTAGCCAAATTACTTTGGAAGATTAAAGCCCGAAGTTTAGTTCTAAAACAAGCCTAGCCTAGGTACTATAGAATAGGAAAAGATATATAAGACTTATACTAGAGCTATAATTATCTCTATTATATAGATAAAAAGAAATTACAAATTCGGGAGCTCTAGATAAAGCTATAGTATATATAGCGAAAAACAGAATAGATCTAATAGTAGGAAGCTATAAGCACTTAATAGCTTACGGAAATAAGTATAATCGATAAAGCCGCTATTAGCTAAACAATTAAAGATGGTTAGTACTAACCTAGGAAACGGGTTAGGGCCCTTTAAGGGGCCTAAAAAACCATTAACGCCTATATAGTAGCGAGTAGTAACATAGTATAAGAGGAACTAGTATAAGAGACTACTATATCGAGACCTCCTAGTAGAAATATAAAAAATCGCTATAATCTTTAGATAACAGCGGTAAGATAAGTGACTATAGATAATAGTATAATAGAAGTAGTATAAAATGCTTATATTAGTAGATAGTAGAGTAGAGATAAACTTAATCTTACTAGTATTAGTAAATTAACTATAGATACCCTAGAGAATAAAGTAGAAGTATATTATAGTCAAAGGACCATTTCTAATATAATAGGTATATAGGGAGACTAAACTAATCGATATTACTATAGCAAGGAGGACTATAGTAGTTATATTTAGTATTATAGATATAGGTAGTAATAAAGATATAATACTAGGACTACTATAATATAAAGATTATAACCTAGATATTAGCTAGAAGAATAGTAACTACCTATAACTCTAAATAGAGTTATATTTAACTAGTAAGATAGGGAGCGTATAAGGATTATAAGAGGATAATACCTAGGGAAAGGCATATCCTATAGATCTACTATAAGAGATAGACAATGGTAGGCAGACTACTACAGACTCTAGAAGAAGTAGTATAATAATACTAACATTACGATAAGAGGAATAAGCTAAACCGCTGATAGCTATTCTCTCTATTGACAAATGTAGAGCATTGTAACTAGAGTAGTAGGTTAAGATAGGAGAAATCGCTAGTATCACTATAGATAGAACCAAGTTCGTATACTATTAGAAAACCGAGAAACAAGATAAGACTAGGAAGGTACCAAAGGAATATAAAGGATACCTAGCATTCGAACCAAAGTACCTAGAAGGACTACTAGAATATAGCCTATAGGATTATAAGATCAAGCTTAAAGAAGGAGTATGACTAAAGTTCTTTAAGATTTACTATATAAGCTAGATATAGAACGAAGAACTTAAGCGATATTTAGAGGAGAACCTTCGAAGAGGATATATCTACCTATTAATATCGCTAGTAGGCTACCTAATCCTATTTATAACTAAGAAAGATAGAAAGCTATAGTTATATATCGACTATTATTAACTTAATAAATAGACTATAAAAACCAATACCTATTACTACTAATCTTACGGCTCTAAGATTAGTTAGTAGGAGCCTAATATTTTACATATATTGACTTGCTATTGGCCTATAACTATATATAGATTAAAGAAGGTAATAAGTAGAAAACGGCCTTTAAGATACCCTATAGCTATTACGAGTACCTTGTTATGCTATTTAGACTTATAAATGTACTAGTAACGTTTTAAACCCTAATTAATCAAGCTATCTAACCCTTTCTTAATAAATTTACAGTATATTATCTCGATAATATACTTATCTTCTCTAAGACGATAGATAAACACTAGAAGTATATAAAAGTAATGCTAGACACGTTATATATATATAAATTATTAGTTAATAAGGAAAAGAGTAAATTCTACATTAGGAAAATAATATTTTTAGGATATAAAATATCCCTAGGATAAATCTAGATAGAACCTTTAAAAGTTAAAGCTATTAAAGACTAGCTATAACTAACGTTAATCATAGAAGTATAAAGCTTTATTAGGTTTATAAACTTCTACTAGATGTTTATTAGGAATTTCAGAGCGATTATACGACCCTAATATATTATTATTATTATTAGTCCTATATTACTATGCTAATAAGTATACTAGAGCCTCTCTAGTTATATACGAAGGAAACCATACCTAATAGGCCAGATAAAAACCTCTATCCCTCCTTTAATGCCCGATCTGGAATACTAATATACTATAAAGAAAAGGAAAAGCAGCTAGAACAGCCCTAAAGAGGCCTTCCCTCCCGGTCTAGCCTCTTCGTAAGGCAATATTCTAGGAGCCTCCCTAGGTCCATCAGCTACTATAGAACCCTCCTTACTAGACGATGGTTATAGGTCCCTATACCCTGTAAAACGAGGTCTAGGTCCCTTTACGACCGTATTTCCTAGGGTTCCTACGTTCGGCTTCTTAGTAGGTTTGGGCATTATATAACTAGGTACTCTATAGTCTCCCTCCCCTAGCTATAGGTATAGTAGGAGGTACTAACCCCTAGACTTAAACCCTAAAAAGGAAGTTACAAAGGCTAATAGCTCCTATATAGGCCTATACTAGTAGGGAGCTCTAGGCCTTTATTAGGCCCTAGTGCCTTTATAGGCCCTCCCCTATAAAAACTAGACATGGGGGGTCCTTGTTAGACATACGCCATATCCTCTTACTAGCTTGGTTAGCCCTCTAATAGTTACTCTAGCTAGCTACTATAGCTAGTTCTATAGCCTATAGCCTTCTTTATAGGGTCTATAGGGGGGGTTAACCCCTTCTATAGCCCTCCTAAACCTACTACTAGACTATTAACCTTGCTACCTCTAGGGCTATAGGCTTCGGCTCCTAGCCCCTTGCCCTAGCCCTTCCCTTCTAGAACCTCTAGCTAAGCCTATTATAGGCTTATTAGATAAGAGCCCTTATAGGGACCTAGGAGGCCCCCGGACCTGCCCTAGTCTGTAATAGTAGCTAGTCGAGTTTGGCTTCGAAGTTAGCTAGCCTCCTATTAAGATAGAGGTCGAGGGGTAGTACCTAGGCTTCTATCTCGAGGTACTAGATAGGGGTAGCCTTATAGGCCCTAGTAACCACTCAAAGGGCCTTATATTAGGCCTTTAATAGTTCCCTAGTAGGGCCTTCCGGCTTACCCCCTAGCTTGGTAGGCTTATAGAAGTTTAAGGCCCTATAAGCTAGGGTACTATAGATATACTTGGTATAGACCTTGTAGGCCTATAGTAGGCTAGGGCCCTAGGTCTTTATAATAAGCCTAGTTAGGGTAAACTCCTAGGTTTCTAGCTTCTTGGCTACCTTTATATAGTAGGGGCCCTATTATAGCCTCTAGTCTAGCTAGACCCCTAGGAATCTAGTTAACTTTGATAGGGCTATAGTGGTAATACCCCTTCTAGGCTATAGGAGCTCTAGTAGTTATAACTACTATTTCTAGCCTTTGTTAAAGTGGATAAGTTTATACTTTTCTAGGGCAAAGGCTATACCCTAGGTCCTTACCTACTATAGGTAGGCCTTCTAAGCCCTCTATAGCTAATCGTTATAGGCCTCCTTGGCCCTCTTAAAGGCTAGAAGGTTAGTATTATTAGCGAAGCCTATTAAACTAACTATAAGGCTAGCCTAGCAAATGGTCTAGTAAAGGGAGGCTATATAGAAGATAAATAGTATAGGGAAGAGGGGTAACCTCTAGGGGACCCTAGCCCTTACTACTATATCCTCTATTTCCTAGCTATCGAAGTAAAGGATAGTTACCCTATCCTATAGCTACTCCTTGACCTAGACTACTAATTACTTTGGGAAGCCCTAGCTCTATAGAGTAGCTAGTAGCTAGGTATAGTTAATAGTATTAAAAGCCCCTAAGATATCGAGCTATAGGAGGGAGGTAGCTACCTTATACCTCTAAGCCTCCTAAACCTAGGCTATAATAAGCCAAATAGCTAGTTCGGTAGACCTATATTCCTAGTTGCCTATCTACTTAGCTAGGAGAAGCTTATAGGCCTCTATAATGGCCGTTACCTTTTAGGTAACTATAGCCTCTAGTACCTTACCTACTATTAGTAGGAGCGCTATAGGCCTATAGCTACCTAGGGTAAAGTAGGCCTATAGAGGTTTACTAGGCTTATAGAGGACTACTATCTTGGCCCTTTTAAACTAGGCTAGGAAATAGCTAAGCTATAAGCTCTCCGAGGCTAGTATAGCTAATATCTAGTAAAACGGCCGCCTATAGGCCTTTAGTAGGCCTATAGGGAGGAGGTCCTCCCCTAAGGCCTTCTACAGGGCCGTTCTAGCTAGTACTACCCTAACATTACCTATTATAACCTCCTAGCTTATTTTAAACTTTAGCTCCTAATAGTCGTTTAGATCTAGGTTATTAATATCTAATAGGTCTACTTCTAGGTTTAGAAAGAACTTGTTAGCTAGAGCCTTAGCCTTCTATTAGTAGGTTATAAGCCCTCCTTTAAAGGCTAGGAGCTTTAGAGGGTCGACCGGTAGGTAGCTTTATAGCCTTACCTACCGCTCTAGCCTTTATAATAGGTCTGGCTAATTGGTTACCTCCTATAATATAGCTCTCTAGCTCTTGGTCTTCGTAGCTATAATAGTCTTAGCCTAGTCCTATAGGGCCTACTAAAGTACCTCCTATATATAGGGGTTTAGGGTACCCCTATAGGCCCTCTCTACCTCCTTAGCCCTCTTCTAGGCCTCCTAAACCTCCTTTATCTACTATTAAGCTTGTTTGCTACCTATACTAGCCTTCTTTACCAGAGCCGAGGCCGTAGCTATCTCCTTAAAGGCCTCTATAAGCCTATTAAAGGCCTATAGAAGCTCCTCTAGGCCTTAGAAGACGGGCCTAGTCAGGGCCAATGCCTACCTACCAAGCCAGAGTAGGAGGTAGGCTGCCTCGGCCTATACAACCTCCTTATCTAGGCTCTTCTAGTCCTACCCTTTACTAGCTAGTATAGGCCTATTAGTCCCCTAGAGGGAGACGTTTAGGGCCTATAGGTAATAATTAGATTTCCTATATTCTATGATATCCCTATAGGTCGCTTCTAGCCTAGCTAAGGCCTAGAATAGGTCTATTGTAGAAGGCTAGCTATATTAGTCCCCCTAGGGGGCCCTAGTAGCCTAGCTATATAGTATATATAAGTTGAGGTCCTACTAGTCTATAAGGCTAAAGAGGTCCCTAGCCCCTAGGCTAAGCCTATTAAATAGGTCCTAGACTAGGTAATAGAGGTTAAAGTTACCTATAAGGACTAGGGGGTAGGTTAGCCAAGGTAGGGCTAATAGGTCCTATAAAAGGGCCTACTCCCCCTTATTATTATAGACTAACTAGAGCTTAAACTCTTTCTTTCCTAAGGTTAGAAAGGTTATCCTATATTAGTTCTCCTCTATTAAATAGTCCTATTAGCTAACTAGGAACCGTTTAGCCACTAGAATAGCCGCTTTACCCTTAGGCTTATAGCCTAGATAGTATTTCGAAGCCTAGGGGTAGTATATTAATCCTATATACTAGTTAATCTACGGTTCCTAAATAGCTAGTAGGTTATATTTAACCTCTTCTAATAGGACCTTAAGGGCCTATTTATTACCCTAAGTATTCTACTAAAGGATCTTAATTTACATTTAAAGTAGCTAGAGCGGAGGACGAAGGTATAATGGTAATAGGCTCTATAGCTATTATCCCCTTAGCCGGTTATAGGAAGGGGGGGGCTTTAGGCTATAGAAAGGAGATATAGGTCTATTAGGTATTAAGTAAGGCGCTCCTAGCTACCTATTAGGCTAAGGTAGGCTTCCTATAGGGGCGTTTAACCCTGGTTTAATAGTAGTTATTACCTTCTAGCTAGCTACTAAACTCGAAGGTTACCTTTTAGTATAGTTACTCTAGTAGTTAGAAGGTCTAGGGTCTATACTAGTAGGCCTCCTTAGCCCTCTCCTAGGCTTCGACTTTCTTTAGGCAGCCCCTATACTAGGTAGTATAGGGGCCCCTATAGGCTATATACCTATAAGGGAGTTAGCTAGAGTAAGTAAGGTACTAGGCCTCCCTAGTCTTCCCTCCCTCCCTATAGGCCCTCGTGCTATACTAGCTATAATAGGCCGGCTGCTAGTAATACCGCTAGGTATAGCTAAAGCTCTAATATCTATAATATTACCTTAGCTCTAGAGCATCCTAGTAGGGCTTATAGTCTAATACCTAGGTATCCTAGATTACGCCCTTATTATAGGCCTTCTAGGCCTCTTCGAGGTCTTATAAGCCTAGGAGTACTATGGCCTACTTCCTTTATAGGCTCTTTAATAGCTAGAACTTGACTATTTCGATCAAGTATAGGCCTATAGCCCCTTTAAAGTCTTATTTACTAACCCCCTATAGCTCCTCCTCCTAGACTCCTTTAGCTAGGACTATATAGGCCTTACTAACCTCCCTAGCCTTCTCTCTAAAGGCTATAGCTACCTATTACTTATTAGCTAAATACTAATCCTTAGTAGCCTTATCCTTAAAGACTATTACTATATCTCTACTTAGGAGCTTCCTAGCTATAATAGCTCTCTAGTAACTAGAGGCTCTATTAACTACTTAGATTATCTTAGCTAAGGTTTAGGCTTTAAGGTCCTCCTATAGGCTTATATTCTATATTATAACCTCTTATAAGGCCTATAATAGTATTGTCTTAGCTGACGATAAGCCTCCTTAGGGGCCTATTACCCCCTATTATAGCCCTATAGCTACCTATGCCTAGGTAGGGCAAGGGGTAGCCTTAAGGGCTTCTTTAAGCCCCTTTTTAACTTCCTTAGCTATAAGTTCCTATAGGTTCGGAACTAGGCCTATAATAGTAGTTATAAGGCCTTATAAGAGCCTATTAGCGAGGTCCTATACCTTGCCCCATTTAGGGCTTGGTATAAGGTTAACTAGTTACGTAATAAGACCCCTTAGCTCCTTAATATCCGGGGTAAGGCAGGCCTATAGTAGGCCCCCCTTTGATTAGCTCGAAGCTATAGGCCTCCCTACTTAGTAGCTTAGCGGTAGGCTTTAAATCGACGTTACGTTTAGGGGCGCTAGGTAGTCTGTACGGTGAAAATTTTGATGGTCGTATAAGGTACGGTCAGATTACGGTTAGGTCTGATTCCTATGCCTACGATGCCTGTTATATACCCGTAACGGCTCGTGTATAGTTGAAAGTGGTACCGTTAGATAGCGTTTTTCGAGAGCTTTCTAGCGGTGGTAGTTTCGTGTATTTTAGTAGGGTATTTACGAAGATACTTGGGGTAAGGTTAGTTAGGATAGGTATTAGAGGTTTAATTCTAACGTTAATATATATAAGCCTTATAATGATGAGATTTTTTAATCATTTTATATACTTGGTTATACTCTATATAATAGGAATATATTATTACTATAAACCTATAATTAGAAATAAACTAAGCTAGATGCTTATAACGAATAGATACTTAGGATCTATATATATTAGATGGTATAATTAATAGTATAAATGATAATAAGGAGCTAAGGAGAAAAATACGTATAAGGATCGCGAGGGATATTAGCGCTATTTAAAACGGCCTAAAGAGGGCTTTTAGGTCAAAAGCCTTGGAGAGAAGGCATCGTATTATAAAAATATATATATAGATACTACCTAGGCCACTAGTATAGATAGGCTAATTAAGCCAAAGGAACGGAAGGACTAATTATAATATAGGAAGCGCTATAATTACTACGTTTGCTAGTAATTAGGGTAATTACTACTATACGCTTACTTACAATCACCGCGATTAGGAGTAATCACTAGGGTTATATATATATATAGATAGTCACTCGTTATAGCGGACTCTAAGAGTTTACTAGTGATAACAATTATAATTATAGTACTTATACTAGTACCGCTAACTACTATAAGAGATAACTCTAGTATTATTGTAAACCCTTTGGCTTTACTAAATCCCTTAAATAACCTACTCGCTTGTCCCGCTTTACCTACCTTTGCCTAAACCCTTTTAGAAGAAGTCTAAGTTAGGTTCGTTATACTTAGCTTTAATCTATTATAGCTTAGTATTAAAAACTTAAGGATAAGCTTATAACTACTAAAGAGTAGGTCTTTTATCTTTAGAAGTAGAAATAAATATAGTTTAAGAAGATAATAAGAGCTATCACTTAGGGTATTAATAGTATAGAGGAGTTATAGTAGGTAGAATGTAAAGAGGCTAAGGTAATAGTAATAGAGGCTTCTAGGGTTACTATATCTTCTTTGACCCTATCTTACTTATCTACTGATTTTAGGTAGCTTTAGGATATCATATTCTAAAGTTCCTTTAGATCTATCCTTACTAGCCGATTTTAGGTTAGTCTCTAATTTATTATTTTTAGTTAATTAGGATTCCTCTAGTAGAACTACTAAAGTTTCTTAGGGTAACTTAGATTCTTAATTAGTTCCTATAAGTTATTTTCTAGTCTAAAATCAAGCTATTTAACTAGGTATTATAGTTCTCTATTAATAATTCGTAAATCTAAGATTTCTTTAACGTCCTATTCTTCCTCTTTATCTCTTTTACTTCGATATCTATAGTTATTTTAGCGTTCTTTGGCGCTAGTTTAAGAAGTAAAATATAAAAAACGTCTATCTATAACTATATAGATAATAGTAATGATAGTTAATAGTTAGATGTTAAGATTTATTCCTTGATAATAAAGGGTCTAACCTTTTTAAAGTCTAGCTTTATATTTAGTTATTTGGTTTGTAAATTCTATAAGATTAGGTAGACTTTATTTCCCCTCTCTAGGTAAGGTCACTTAAGCCTATACTTATTTTAGTAGGTCTTTATTCTAGTTTTAACAAACTCGAGTTCTTCTTTAAGCCTTTTATATAGTATATATATTTACTCTACCTTAACTATTACTTATAGTATAGTAACTTCTAGTCCTTAGTATAAGTCTACTTTATACCTATAGTTTATAAAGAATAGTATAACCTTAGTAGTTTCTATTAGTATTATATTATATATAAGCTATATTATAGGTAATAATATTACCTAATTATCTTATTAATAATTGACATATAAATAGAGATATTATTCTATAACTCAATTAAATTATTCTATTTATCTATCTATTTATAGGTAGTATACTATTAATAACTTGCTATTAATGCCTAAGCATTATATTAATACTTACTAGAACTTTAATATAAACTTTATATCTTAGTCTATAATCTATTCGTTTAGCTAGGCATATACTAATACGACTTATTAGTAGATTTTATCTACAAGTTACTTAGTTATCTAGGATTCCTTATAAGGAAAGAAGTATACCTATTTTATTAGGTAATCTACTATAGTAAGGATATTATTATAGACTATTCCTATAGCTATATCCTTAGATTCTAGAAGCTTTATAATAAAGTCTATTATAACTAAACTCTATAGTCTTTTGGCTATTAGTAATAGTTAAAGTAACCTATATAGCTTATATCGCGTTACCTTGCTATAGTTATAGATATTATAGTTTTATACGACTTCCTTAACTCTTATACTTAGTTATAGGAAGTTATAGTACTATTTAACTTAAGCGGTTATTTTAGTAATATCCTTATATCCTCCGAGTTATAATTTATATAGTTCTCGGATTATTTCCGTTTATTTGTTATATCTATATATATATACCTTACTATAGTATTAAAGTTTTCCGTCTTCTTCTTCTACTCCCTTAGGTACTTCGGGTCCTAGTATAGTTTAGTACTTAGTATCATCTTTTTATTCTTCCCTAAAGATTATATAATATTCTATAAATGGTTATACTAGGTTATCTTTATTTATAAGGGGTTATACTAGGTACTATAGTAACTTATCTAGTTATTCGTTTAGTAATAATAGCGATAATGTCGTTTTCCCTCTTCTATAGTCTAGTCTTCTACTTAAGGTATCTAATTATACGTTTTCTATACCTTTCTTATAGAGTATAGCAAAGTTAAATTCTAATAGGAATTCTACCTATTGTATTTATTATCTATTAAGCTCCTTTATTGTCGTAAAGTATTATAGGTTTTTATAATCTATATATACTTATACTAGTTTAGTTATACTATTAAGATATAATCTCTATTTATAAAATGCTTTGACAATCACTAGTAGTTCCTTATTATAGATTAAGTAGTTAAGATATAGTCTATTAAGCTTTTTAGAGAAGAAAGCTATAAGGTATAGCTTTCCTTACTTATCTTATTATCTTAACTATCCTCTAATGGTATAGTCTAAAGCGTTTGTTTTAACCTCGAATGATTTCTATAGATTAGGTAATACTAGTATAGGGTCTATAATAATAGCGTTTCGAATATCGGTAAAGGCTTTCTTATATTTATCTTCCTACTAAAATTCTACGTTTTTCTTTATAAGCTTGTATAACGGTCGAGTAATTATATCAAAGTTTTAACTAAATATCTGGTAAAAGTTAGCAAATCTAATGAATCCTTGTACTTCTATCGCGGTTATTAGTTCTAGCCATTCCCTTGTACTTCTATCGCGGTTATTAGTTCTAGCTATTCCTAGATAGCTTTAATCTTTAAGGGTTCTATCTAAATCTATCCTAGGGATATCTTATATCCTAGAAAGATTGTCTTCCTAATATAAAATTCGCTCTTTTCTTTGTTAACTAATAGCTTATACTTATATAATATATCTAATACTATTCTAATATATTTCTAATACTTGTCTATTATCTTAGAGAAGATAAATATATTATCAAGATAGTATACTATAAATTTATTAAGAAAGGGTTAGATTATATAATTAATTAGCGCTTAGAACGTTCTTAGTATATTTATAAGGCTAAATAATATAATAAGGTATTTATAATGCCTATAGGGTATCCTAAAGGCTATCTTCTACTTATCGCCTTCCTTAATCTAGATATAGTTATATATAGATAGTAAATCAAGATATATAAAATATTAGGCTCCTATTAACTAGTCTTAGAGCTAAGAGATTAGTAATAATAGGTATTAGTTCTTTATAATCTGCTTATTAAGTTACTAATAGTTAATATATAACTATAGCTTTCTATCTTTCTTTAGTATAAATAGGATTAGGTACCTTACTAGTAATATCGATAGGTAGATATACCCTCTTTAAAGGTTCTCCTCTAAATATCATTTTAGTTCTTCATTCTAGGTCTAACTAGTATAATAGATCTTAGAGAACTTTAGTTATACTCCTTCTTTAAGCTTAATCTTATAGTCCTATAGGCTATACTCTAGTAATCCTTCTAGATACTTTGCTTTAAACACTAGGTATCCTTTATACTTATTATAGAAATATATATATAAATGCCGGCTAGGCACTAGCATAGGTAGGCTAATCAAGCCAAAGGAATAGGAAGACTAATTACAATATAGGAAGCGCTATAATTACTACATTTGCTAGTAGTTAGGGTAATTACCACTATATACTCACTTATAATTATCGTAATTAGGAGTAATTACTAGGGATATATATATATAGATAGTCACTTATTATAATAGACTCTAGGAGTTTACTAGTAATAGTAATTACAATTATAATACTCCTAATAATATTATACTACTATAAGAGTTAACTCTATTATTATAAACCCTTTAGCTTTACCAAATCCCTTAGACAACCTATACACTTGTCCTACTTTACCTACCTTTATCTAAACCCTTTTAGAAGAAGTCTAAGTTAGGTTTATCATATATTACTATTACTCTCTTTGTTCTATTATAGTTTAGGACGAAGGTAATTTCGACCTCGATATCGATATAGCTATTAACGTTATAGCCGAATAGCTATTTACCTAGCTTAGTTAATTCTAATAGCAAATCTAGGCGTTAGATTAGAGAGATAAGGCTACTTAAGCCTAAATCAAGGAACTCGAGAATAGTAAAAAGCACTTATAGAAACTAGTTAACAAGGCCTATACCAAAATTAAGGTACTTAAGACTATTAAAGTAAGCTATATTAAGATTAAACTACCTAGTAAATATAGAGGAACTAAGGAGGATCTTATAGGGTTTCTAATAAACCTCTGACCCTACTTCTAGCTTAATGATAATAAGTTTCTAGATAATAAAGCTAAAGTCCTCTATATAGTTATAAGACTAGAGGGTAAGGCACTTAGATAGTTTAAGCCTATATAGAACGATTATCTTATTAAGGAAGATAAAGATGACTAAGATATATTTATATAGGTAGTCTTTCGATCCTATAACCGTTTTAAAGAAGAGCTTTAGAAGGTTTTTAATAATAAAGATAAGAAGATTTATATATAAGAAAGACTCGCTAATCTCCAATAGACTAAGTTAATAACCTCTTATACTATATAGTTTAGATAGGATATATTTAAATCTTAACTTAATAATAAGGCGTTAATATAATTATTCTATAATAGCTTAAAGGAGAAGGTTAAAGATAAGCTATATAAGTATAACCAACCTAAAACTTTAGATAAGTATATTATATAGGCCATTAGAATCGATGATCGGCTCTATATATAGGAGTAGTAGAAACAAGGTTAAATAAATAGAACTATAGTCAAGGCTAATAATAAAAAGAAGCAAGCGTATATAAGTACCTTATATAAGATATATTCTAGGGCTATAGATATAGATATAATATAGAAGTAGGATAAGAAGAAAATAATTAGAGATAAGTCGAGCGTTACCTATTATAATTATAAGAAGAAAGGATATTATAAGTAGGAATGTAGAAACCTAAAGAAGGATTAGAAACCGGTCCCTGGAAAGGAAACCGCTATTATTGATAAAACTATATAAGATATTACCGAAATCGCCGTTACTAGCTATACCTAGGATGACCTAGAAGGTATAATAGACCTAGCTTTAGATAATAAATGTATCTATAAGGAAGGGAGCGGTTAACCTAAGGGTATATCTAAGACTAAGACTAATAAGGATAATAGTATAAACCTTCTATACTTAGAACTAGTTATAATAGACCCTAAGATAGGTATTACTATTAGACTAGGGTAGGAACCTCTTAGTATAACTAGAGGGGCATAGGTTATAGATTCGTTTTTCTAGTTCCAAACAAGTTATATATATACTAGATATAAATAGGGGGTACCTATCTAGGAGGTACTAGGGGAGAACAAGGACAATAGACAGTTTTTATGAAATAGATTAACAATAATAGCAACGGACTACTATTATAGCATTATTTATATAATGGCAAGGTTCTTCTTTCACTTATAAGTTTAGCTATCTTTTTCTATATAGGTAGACTTATTTATATCTACCTAGAGGGGCATCGTTATCACCGTCCCCACGTCTATCGTAACCGCTATCTAGGAAGCTAGACTTGTCTACTATATCTACAAGTACCTAGATACATTAGATACTTTAAGCCAATACTCCTCTCTATCTGACCAGATAGAGGTTTGGTCTTAGGGGTATATAACTACTACTAGGAGAGGCTAGCACTAGTTTATATTTTTAGGGGCTCAATCGGGGAAGAGCTTAGCTCTAGGTCTAAATTAGATTACTAGACCTCAAGAACAGTAGATAGTAACATTCGTGATAGAGGAGCGAGGACATTCGTACGGAGGTATATATAGTAAAGCTATTAGGAAACTAAGGAAGGTAAATATAGGTACCAAGAGATCGGTATATCCGGTGGTAGGCTAGGAGGCTACTCTTGCCCTAATATAGTAATACCGCTAGTGGTAGCAGGAGAAGCAATAAAATGTTAAGACTAGGCGACTTTACCATCTGTCTAGAGGGATAGAGATTTTGGAAAACCAATTAGTATACTCGGAGCTACTTAGAGTTAAAAAATAAAATTCTAGAGTTATAAGGACATTAGAGGAGAGTCTAGTGGCTATCCTAACCCTAGTTACCTTAGTATTAGCCCTTGCTAGTAGGACTATTTCTACCTATATACCGTTACTCTTTAGTAGGCTAGTATAGATCTCTCTTATTATCTTAGGATCTCTAGCTATAGGGGCTAGGGTATTATAGAGTGTTCCTTATTAAAAGGGTTAGGAATAGCTTTACTAGGTATACTTAGAAGGGTTAAAGACGGTAGATTAACTCTAGCTTTAGTTATAACTATAGTAAGAAGACTTAAAGGAAGGAAGGAAGACTTCTTAGATTAGCTATTTAGGGAGTAAAATTACCTTTAAGGAGGTAACTTAAATAGGAAGGTATAATTAAGGATAGTAACTACTATAACCTCTCTTCTTATTAGTTTAGTAGATATTATAACCTAAAATACCATTTTTTATACCTCTTATATCTAGATATACTAAAAACTCCTTAGGGAGAATGCCTTTAGAATTACTATAGTTAGTAAAGTCTAGAAACTTTACCTTTAATATAGAAGACTAGTATCGTAGCTAAGTAGACATTATAATGGATAGACTTACTAAAGTTATTTAGGTTATATTCCCTTTACTTATAGATAAGGGATTACCTAGACTCTTCTCTAGTTATAATACTACTAAGTATCTAGAGCGCTTTACAAAGGTATATAAGATCTTTAGGGGAGATAATATAGATAAGATCTCCTACTTTAAGTAATAATATATAGATAACCTTTAAGAGATTTTAGATTAGTAGCTAGAGGTAAAGAAGAAGGACTAGGCTACATTCGAGGCTACTATTAAGGAGCGTTAGAAGTAGAATAATTCCTAATAGGAGACTTCTACTCGGGAATTAGAGCGTCTTTTAGATTCCTAGTATATAGATTTGGCTAAGTCTATCTATAACTACCTAAAGTATATCGACGTCTTACTTACTAGGGTGCCTAAGAAGAAGAAGGCGATCTATTAGTTATCTATAGTTTAGAAGGTATAGGATCGATTCCTACCTACTCTCTAGACTAGTCTTTAGGTCTATAAAAAAGGAGATATATAGGTTAATAATATAGAATAGGAGGAGTTCCGTAACTTTATATAGGAGTGCCTATATAAGGGTATTAACGCTAGGTTAGTGTATTATAAACTAGATCCAAAGGGTAGAGAGGTAAAGCTATAGGTAAGCCTACCTATCGAGAAGGGCTTAACGGCTCCCTAGACTTAGGAAAGTTATTTGGTACCCTCTATTTAAAGGGATAATACGTTCGATAAGATTATTAACAGGCTTATAGATATACTATATAAGCTTTAGATCAATAGAGGGAAAGTTAGCTAAAGGGGCTCTAATAGAGCTAGGTATACCTATAACCAGATAAGCGACCTAAGCGATAATAAAGTTAAAGAGATCTAGACCTTCTTATTTACTATATAAGAGTCTTAGCAAAGAAAGAAGAGTAGATATTAGCTAGATCCGACCTTTACAAGTCCTTAAGGGTATTACTATTATAATAACTAGATATACTTTGCCTATAGCTATCCTATCCTTATAGAGGATATCTATAATAGGCTTGTCTACTAGCTCGGTCTTAAGTAGATATTAGGGAAGAGAGATCTAAGTCTCCTTAAGAGCTAGAAAGTTAAAATCCTTAGGGAAGATATAGCTACTATAGCTAATCAAGGAACTTAGTAATATATTATCTATACTTATATATCTCTTTAGCTAGACCTTCCTAACTAGGAGCTATACTAGAGGTTTATAGAGGCTTATTAGAAGGAATGTAGTCAGGAGTACTATCTGGATTTAAACCTTATTATAGATACTACCTTCCTTTAATAAGTAAAAGGCCTATAGCTACTAGAAGTGGTTAGGACGTCTCTTAACCGCCTTACTAACTCTAAATAGTCCTCTTTAGAGTCTATTTATAACTATACTAAGGCTAGAGAAATCAACTTCTAGATAGATTATAAGTAGGGAAGATAGATACTTATCTAGTAAGTAAAGTAGATAGCATCTTAGAAGGATACCCCTAGCTTTTCTATAGATTATAAAGAGTTATCGGCGAGTATGTCCCCTTCTAACTAGATAGGGACGTAGACATTTGGTACTATCGAGTCAGAAATGGATAGTAAAGACGTATCTAATGGTAAAGGGGAGGCTATAACGATAGTCTAGGGAATACCGCCTATAAAGTAGCTTTTTATAGAAATAAAGGACGAACTTATATAGGATACTATCTAACTAAAGGAAGGGAGTAAGTATAAGACTATCCTAATAGTAAAAAGGAATTTAGGAGTATTACTATTAGAAGGGCTACTAAAGTCTAACCCTATTAGCTAAGGGGGTATACTAGCCGCTAAAGGGGTAAGTTAGCCTATAAGTAGGGATACTATCCCTTTAGTTAGATAGAAATAAGCTATTTAGTTTAAGGAGAAAGCGAAATCGAACTAGGAAAATATAGCTAATAATATAGTAATACTAGTTAATAAAGCTCTATAAGCTAAGACCCTTACTATTGATAAGGTACTTAGAGTCTCTCTAACGTTTAGAAATACCCTAATCGCCTTTCTAAAATAAGACTATAAGAATCTATAGGAGGTTATTAAGTATAAGGGCTTGGCTATCCCTTACCTAGATAATCTAATAGTAGCGAAGCTAGTAAGGAACGAGTATCTATAGGAGGTTAGGACTAATCTTAGCTATCTAGATAGATAGAGTAGTAATAAAGGGGAAGAGTCTATAATCACGGTTCTAGTATTTCTAGGGGTTACTAGTAATAACTAGTAGGCGGTAGCTACTAATAGATTCTAGAGTAAATACCTTACTAGATAGCGAGACTAGCTAGACTTAGAGGAGATCGAAACTAGCTTTAAGGTACCGATTTATACGCTTTCGGCTAGCTAGAAGATCTAGATAGGTATACTTATATAGATATATACCCTACTAATACTATACTATAACTTTAAGGACCCTAGGGGTAAGAAGGTACTTGCCCTTATTAATACTAGATCTAAATATAATATAATCACCCTTAGCCTAGCCTAGAAATACCGTCTCCCTATCTAGTCGATAGTAATGATTTTAAGGGGCTTCTACGATAGTAGGCCGTTTACTAGGGAAACTGTCGATATAATTATTCTAGGAGTAATCTTAATCTAGGAGTATTTCTTTATCCTAGATAGGGATATTAGTAGCTATTAAATCTTACTAGGTATACTATTTATCTATAATATAAGTCTGACGTTTAGCTATAATACTAGCCGTCTAGTTATAGTAAATATTATCATTAGAGATAAATTAATTAGGGTATCGGTTATCTTAGATACTATAGCCTATATAACATTTAAAAGAAAACATTAATTCCTAAGGGAGGAGTTTTAGGGCCTAGTAACGACTATTACCGCTACCTTAGCCTTTATTAATATTTAGGATAGTAAAATTCTACTTAGATTTCTTAATAATTAGGCCGGAGAAGCTATTTTTAATATAGTACTAAGGATTTCCTACTTAACTCTTATTAATATACTTACTAAGATTTTAACGTTTTATCTCGCTAGATAGGATACCTTGATATAAGTATACTAGAAAACGGAGACTAAAACGGAGGACATTAGCTATCTAGATAGATAGAGAGGGCTTAGGAAACTTACGTCAGATGTTAGGAAAGGCCTATAAGAAGTATGGACATTTACTATATGAAAATCTATAGCTAGGAAAGGTCATCCTATAGATATAGCCATTAGCGATAGCTTAGTACCTAATGGTAACCCTAATTAGAGGGAACGATACCTAGAAGAAGCTACTAAGAAGATAAAGTTCGAGTTAGAGTAGGATAGCCTTATTATACTATAGTTTTCGGACCTAAAGCCTGGAACTAGGCTAATAGATAAGCGTCTCGAGAAGATTCTTATAGCTATAGATAGTTTTCTATCTGACTAGGAGAAGAAACTCTTCGTATATATCCTATAGAACTAGGAAGTAGCTCTAGTGTAGGATTTTACTAAATATAGACGGATTTACCTTGACATTGTTCCTCCTTAGGTTATCTAGACTATTCCCTATATAGTATAGTAATCAAAGAGTATTCCTATCCTAAAGCCATTAATGCTAAAGATTATTAAACTCCTAAAGTAGAGAATTTAGTATAGGATTATTAAGCCTAGCTATAGGAGTTACCGGAATAACTAGTTCCTAGTGCTTAAGAAGGATAGTAGTCTTAGGTTAATTAATAACGCCTAGAAGGCTAACGCTATAACTATATAGGACGTATTCGTGCTACCGGCTATAGAGGAATTTAGTAAAGACTTTAGGAGTTATAAGATTATCTCCCTCTTAGATCTTTTCTCTAGATATAACTAAGTTAGCCTAGATAAGCGAAGTAGGGACCTTACTATCTTCTAGATGCCTATTAGCCTCTTTAGGATATATACTCTCCCTATAGGCGGAACGAACTTAGTAGCCTAATTTTAAAGAGCAATGACTAGGATCTTCTAGAACTTAATTCTAGATATTTACTATATTTACCTTGATGATATCTATATAAAAGGCCTATAATCGGATTATAGAGGGGAAGAAGTAGCCCCTAGGTTATAGAAGTTTATAATTAAATACCTCTAGAATATAGATATAGTTCTCCTAAATACTAAACTTGCTAGAGCTACTATTATAGTTAGAAAGTCCTAGTAGTGCCGATTATAAGTGGTTTTACTTAGCTACCTCTATATATCCAAAGGGCGTCTTCCTAATAATGCTAAAATTACGAAAATCCTAGAGTAGACTTCTTGTTTAGATTTAAAAGATATCTATACCTTCCTTAGGATCGTTAGCTACTACTAGATCTAGATAGAGCACTTTACTACCATTATATAGCCCCTTTACGACCTGATAAAGAAGAATGCCTATTAGGAATAGGGGCCTGCTTAATAGGAAGCTATAAGAGAACTTTAAAGGCAGATAACTACTGCCCTAGTCCTCGTACTACTTGTTTTCGATAACCCTAGATATAGTTAGATATACCTAATAACCGACGCTAGTCTATTTGGCTAAGGAGGGGTTGTTAAACAAGTTAGCCCTAATAAGAAGAGGTACCTACGCCGTTTTGAAAGTAGGATTTAGTCTAAAGCTAAGAAATGGTATAATCTGATTAAATAGGAGCTTTAGGGACTACTTTTCCTATTAAAACGCTTTAGGCGCTATCTCTTTAGTATTTACTTTATTATAGAAACGGATACTCTTATCCTAGTTTATTAGCTAAATGGTATAACTAGTAATATCCTAGGAGCCTTAATAATATAGTAAATTATATAGATTTAGCTATTTAACTTTGAGGTTAAATATATCCTAGGTTCTAAGAACGTGGTAGCTAATAGCCTTTTGTAGAAGCTTCCTAGTCCCTCTAACAAGAGGGAGAAAGTAAATAAGGAAAACATTAACGATTAGGTTAACGTATAAATCTATACTAATTATATTAATAATCCTCCTAAGCCTATAGACCCGAACCTTAAAGATAGGTACTCCGACTACTCTAGAGCGATTATATAGTACTTAGCTACTCTAGAAGAACCTATAGCTATCTGACTATACTAGTAGTAATATTTATTTAAGAAAGAAGCGTTTAAATACTTTATAGACAAGGGATATCTATTCCTATACCTTATAAATAATAGCTAGAACCCTTGCTATATAGTAGATACCCTAGAGGAAAGAAGAAGAATCTTCTAGTTCTACTATAATAAGATAGGCTATAAGGGTAGAGAAGTAACTTACCAAAGGGTTATTAACTACTATTATTAGAAGGGAATATACACTAATGTAGTAGAGTAGATTTATACCTACCTAGAATATTAGGTATAGGATACCCGAAGATTTAAGGAGGTATATTTATATTTATAACCTTCTCTAATTCCTTTCGTAAAATGGTACCTAGATATCTAATTTATATCCTCTAACTAGAGGGGGAAGCCCTATTTCCTTCTCGAGGCGTATAACGATCTCTTAGGATTTGTAGAAGTAGAGATCCTACCTAATAAGTCGGCTAAAGCGGTTAAGAACTTTATCAACCGAAACATTCTCCTCTACTAGGGACTCCTAGTAGTTATAGTCGTTATTAGGGGATCTAAATTCAAAGGGGAAGTAAAGGCTATTCTAGAAGAGTTAGGAGTAAAACGTATAATCATTTCTCCTTATAATTCTAAAGCTAACGGTATTAGCAAAGTAGGGTATATACCTATTATAGCTACCTTAGCAAAGATAATTATGGGAACTAGAAAGAATTAGTAGTAGCTTCTTCCCTATATCCTATATACTAACTAAACTATCATTCGAAATAGCTATAACTATTTACCCTTTAACCTTATTTATAACTATAACCCTATTAGTCTAATCGAAAATGATATCCTAACCTAGTAAATCCTTTACTAGGACTCCATAACCATCTAACTAGATAGGGAAGATTAATAGGAAGCCTGCTTATAGCTATTAAAGCTCTATACTAAAGTGCTACTAGACGTAGAATTCGACCTAGAAATTGCTACTAAAAAAGTTATAGAAGTAAGATACTAAATGGCTAAACGCTAGAACGAAGCTTATAATCGAAAATTTAGAGCTAAAAACGCCTAAATCAAGGTTAGGGATCTTGTCCTAGTATATAATAATATCTGGCAGATTGATATAAGCTCGTTTCGAAAACTTTAGTACTAGTAGTATAGTCCTTACTACGTTTAGAAGGTTAGGAGCCGAAATACCTACCTCCTAGAGACTCTTAATAATATAATTATAAGGATATTATATACTACGAACTATATTAAGAAGTTCTTTAAGTAGGATAGAGTTTAGCTTAAAGCTAACGGATCTAATGGTTTCCTAGCTAACCGAGGGCCTTAGACTTATAAGATAAGATCTTCGCCGCTAGAAGTACTCGAAGAAATAGTAGTAGAAGAGGAGGTACCTAGATAAGCTAGTTAACTATAGCCAAGTAAACGAATTACTAGATCAAAAGCCTATAAGTAGCAATAGTAATAGTAGGAACTTGTAGTCGAACTAACTAAAGGGAGACTACCTAGATTCTAATGTTTTGGTTAATAGAAAACGCGAAAAATAGGCCCTTAAACTTTACTTCTAATCATTTATTATTACCTAAGCCCCTAAAATTCCCCCCCCTATTATATAAATATCTATTACCTTATTTTACCCCTTAAACATCTACCTTTATCCTATGCCTACCCCGATTATATATAGCCTATTAATTCTTAATACCTCTTCCAAATCCGTCGAAATCCATATACCCTTCTTTTATATAGTAAGCTAGACGTTTTTTAACTAACTGTTTAGGTTAAATTTAGCCTGCCCTAGGAGCCGAGGGTTAGAATCTTAGGAGCTATCATCTACTATATCTTCCTAAGAATACTTCTTATCGGTCTAGTAGTAGTTTCTATATCGTCTATCTAGAAGGGGACCTATAGAAATATAATTATAAAACGGCTATATAGCATAGATCATTATAGGTTTCTTATTACTAGGAGGAGTAACCTTAGTAGTTAACCTTTAATATAATTACTTATAGGCCTAATATAGCGCCGGATTCCTATTCCCTAGTTAGTAAAAAAAACCTCTAGTATCTTCTATTTTAGTCTTATCTTTGCGAACACCCTACCAAAACACATAAAACTACCATCACTGGAAAGCTCTCGAAAAACGCTAACCAACGGTACCACTCTTAACTACGCACGAGCCGTTGCAGGTACGCAATAGGCACCACAGGTATAGGAACTAGACCCGACCGCAATCTAACCAAACCTCGTACGACCGTCAAAATTTTCACCGTATGGACTACCTAGCGCCCCTAAACATAACGTTAACTTAAAGCCTACCGCCAAGCCACTAAGTGGGGAGGCCTATAGCTTCGAGCTAATCAAAGGGGGGCCTACTATAGGCCTGCCCTACCCTGGATATCAAGGAGCTAAGGGGTCTTATCACGTAACTAGTCGACCTTATACTAAGCCCTTAACGGGGCAAGGCAAAGGACCTCGCCAATAGGCTCTTATAGGGCCTTATAACTACTATTATAGGCCTGGTTCTAAATATATAGGAACTTATAGCCGAGGAAGTCAAAAAGGGGCTTAAAGAGGCCCTTAAGGCTATACCCTGTCCTACCTAGGCATAGGTAGCTATAGGGCTATAATAGGGCGTAATAGGCCCCTAAGGAGGCCTACTATCGGCTAAGGCAGTACCGCTATAGGCCTCGTAGGAGGTCACGATATAGAATATAAGCCTATAGGAGGACCTTAAAGCCCGAACCCTAGCCGAGATAGTCTAAGTAGTTAATAGAGCTTCTAGCCGCTAGGGAGCCATTACGGCTAGGAAGCTCCTAAGTAGGGATATAGTAGTAATCTTTAAGGATAAGGCTACTAAGGATTGGTATTTGGCTAACAAGCGATAGGTGGCTATAGCCTTTAGAGAGGAGGCTAGGGAGGTCAGTAGGGCCTATATAGTCCTAGCTAAAGGAGTCCGGAAGGAGGAGCTATAGGGGGTTAACGAATAGGACTTTAAGGGGGCTATAGGCCTACGCTCGATTGAAACGGTCAAGTTCTAGCTACTAAAGAGCCTGTAAAGAAAGTGGGCTATAGTACTCCTAGGCTTATAGAACCTCGAAGAGGCCTAGAAGGCCTATAACAAGGGAGTAGTCTAGGATGCCTAGGTACTAGATTACGAACCTTACTAGGATGCCCTAGAACTAAGGTAGTACTATAGGTACTAGAGCTTCGGCTATACCTAATAGTACTATTAGCGACCGGCCTATTATAGCTATTATAGTATAAAGGCTTATAGGGAGGGAGGGAAGACTAGGGAGGCCTAATGCCCTACCTACTCTAACTAACTCCCTTATAGGTATATAGCCTATAGTAGCCCCTATATAGCCTAGTATAGGGGCTACCCGAAGAAAGTCGAAGCCTAGGAGAGGGCTAGGGAGGCCTACTAGTATAGACCCTAGACCTTCTAACTACTAGAGTAACTATACTAGAAGGTAGCCTTCGAGTTTAGTAGCTAGCTAGAAGATAATAACTACTACCAAACTAGGACCAAATGCCCCTATAGAAGGCCTACTCTAGCCTAGTAGACGGCTAGAAGCGCCTTGTTTAATGCTTAATAGACCTATATCTCCTCTTTATAGCCTAGAGCCCCCTCCCTCTTATAACCCCTACCCTCTGCTCCGGCTACCTCGAATACAAATTAAGATCCTCTAGTAGAATACCTAAGGTAATAAGCAGGCCCTTAAGGTCCTACTAGAGGAGGCTAAATATAACCTACTAGCTATCTAGGAACTATAGATTAACCGGTTTATAGGGTTAATATACTACCCCTAGGCCTTAAAATAGTACTTAGTTTATAAGCCTAAGGGCAAAGCGGCTATTCTAGTGGCTAAACGGTTCCTAGTTAGCCAATAGGACTATTTGGTAGAGGAGAACCAATATAGGGTAACCTTTCTAACCCTAGGAGAGAAGGGGTTCGAACTCTAGTTAGTCTATAATGGCAAGGGTAAATAGGCCCTCTTATAGGACCTACTAGCCCTATTACGGCTAACCTACCCCCTAGTTCTTATAGGCGACTTTAACCTCTATTACCTAGTCTAGGACCTATTTGACAGGCTTAGCCCAGGGGCTAGGGACCTCCTTAGCCTTATAGACTAGTAGGACCTCGACCTATAAACGCTATATAGCTAGGTTACTAGGGCCCCCTAAGGGGACTAACGTAGCCAGCCTTCTACAATAGACCTATTCTAGGCCTCGGCTAGGCTAGAAACGACCTATAGGGATATCGTAAAACGTAAGAAGTCTAACTACTACCTATAGGCCCTAAATATCTCCCTCTAGGGGACTAATAGGCCTATATTAGCTAGTAAAGGGTAGGACTAGAAGAGCCTAGATAAGGAGGTTACGTAAGCCGAGGTAGCCTACCTCCTACTCTAGCTCGGTAGGTAGGCATCGGCCCTGGCTAGGCCTGTCTTCTAGGGCCTAGAGGAGCTTCTATAGGCCTTCGATAGGCTTATAGAGGCCCTTAAGGAGATAGCTACGGTCTCGGCTCTAGCAAAGAAGGCTAGTATAGGTAGTAAACGAGCTTAATAGTAGACGAAGGAGGTTCGGGAGGCCCGGAAGAGAGCTAAGGAGGCAGAGAGGGCCTATAGGGGCACCCTAAACCCCTATATATAGGAGGCACTCCGGTAGGCCCTATAGGACTAGGCTAAGACCATTTCGGCCGCGAAGACCAAGAGCTAGAGGGCCACACTATAGGAGGTAACTAACTAGCCAGACCTATTATAGAGACTAGAGTAGTAGGTAAGGCTATAAAGCTACCTACTAGTTAACCCTTTAAAGCTCCTAGCCTTTAAAGGAGGGCTTATAACCTACTAATAGAAGGCTAGGGCTCTAGCTAATAAGTTCTTTCCAAACCCGGAAGCAGACCTATTAGATATTAATGACCTAGATCTAAACGACTACTAGGAGCCGAAGTTCGAAATAAGCTAGGAGGTTATGGTAGGCGATGTTAGGGTAGTACTAGCAAGAGCGGCCCTATAGAAGGCCCTAGGGGAGGACCTCTTCCCTATAGGCCTACTAAAGGCCTATAGGTAGCCGCTCTACCAGATACTAGCTATATTAGCCTCGGAGAGCTTACGGCTCGGCTATTTCCTAGCCCGGTTTAAAAGGGCCAAGATAGTAGTCCTCTATAAGCCCGGCAAACCCCTATAGGCCTACTTTACCCTAGGTAGCTATAGGCCTATAGCGCTCCTACTAATAGTAGGCAAGGTACTAGAGGCTATAGTTACCTAGAAGGTAACAGCTATCATAGAGGCCTATAGGCTTCTCCCGGCCGAATAGATAAGTAACTAGGAACATAGGTCTACCGAACTAGCTATCTAGCTTGTTACAGCCTAGGTTTAGGAGGCTTAGAGGTACAAGGCAGCTACCTCCCTCCTATAGCTCAATATCTTAGGGGCTTTTGACACTATTAACTATACCCGGCTACTAACTACTTTATAGAGCTAGGGCTTCCCGAAGTGGTTAGTGGTCTAGGTTAGGGAGTAGCTATAGGATAGGGTAACTATCCTTCACTTTGATAGCTAGGAAATAGAGGATATAGTAGTTAGGGTTAGGGTCCCCTAGGGGTTATCCCTCTCCCCTATACTATTTATCCTCTATATAGCTTCCCTCTACTAGGCCATTTACCAGGCTAGCCCTATAGTCAGTTTAGTAGGCTTTGCTAATAATACTAACCTTCTAACCTTTAGAAGGGCTAAAGAGGTCTATAACGGTTAGCTATAGAGGGCTTAAAAGGCCTACCTATAGTAGGCAAAGACCTAAGGTATAACCTTTACCCTAGAAAAGTACAAACTTATCTACTTTAATAGGGGCTAGAAGTAATAATTATAACCGCTAGAGCTCCTATAGCCTAGAGGGGGTACTATTACTATAGCCCCTTCGAAGTTAGCTAGATTCCTAGAGGTCTAGCTAGATTAGAGGCTATAATAAGGCCCTTACTATATAAAGGTAGCTAAAAAGCTAGAAACCTAGGAGTTTACCTTAACTAGGCTTGCTATAAAGACCTAAGGCCCTAGCCTACTATAGGCCTATAAGGTCTATACCAAGTATATCTATAGCGCCTTAGCTTATAGGGCCTTAAACTTCTATAAGCCTACTAAGCTAGGGGGTAAGCTAGAAGGCCCTGCTAGGGAACTATCGAAGGCCTAATATAGGGCCCTTCGAGTAGTTACCAGGGCCTATAAGGCTACCCCTATCTAATGCCTTGAGATAGAAGCCTAGGTACTACCCCTTGACCTCTATCTTAATAAGAGGCTAGCTAACTTCGAAGCTAAACTCGACCAGCCGCTCTTATAGACTAGGGCAGGCCCGGGGGCCTCCCGGGTCCCTATAAAGGCTCTTATCTAATAAGCCTATAATAGGCTTAGCCAGAGGTTCCGGAAGAGAAGGGCTAGGGTAATAGGCTAGGAGCTAAAGCCTATAGCCCTAGAGGTAGCAAGGTTAATAGTCTAGTAGTAGGTTTAGAAGGGCTATAGAAGGGGTTAACCCCCCCTATAGACCCTATAAAGAAGGCTATAGGCTATAGAACTAGCTATAGTAGCTAGCTAGAGCAACCGTTAGAAGGCCGACTAAGCCGGTAGAAGGATATAGCGCGTATCTAATAAGGACCCCCCGTGTCTGGTTTTTATAGGGGAGGGCCTATAAAGGTACTAGGGCCTAACAAAGGCCTAGAGCTCCTTACTAGTATAGGCCTATATAGGGGCTATTAGCCTCTACGACTTCCTTTTTAGGGTTTAAGTCCCGGGGGTTAGTACCCCCTACTATACCTATAGCTAAGGGAGGGAGACTATAGAGCACCTGGTTATCTAGTGCCTAAACCTACCAAGAAGCCGAACGTGAGAATCCTAGGAAATACGGTCGCAAAGGGACCTAGACCTCGTTTTACGGGGTATAGGGGCTCGTAACTATCGTTTAGCAAGGAGGGTTCTATAATGGCTAATAGACCTAGGGAGGCTCCTGGAATACTGCCTTGCAAGGAGGCTAGACCGGGAGGCAAGGCCTCTTTAGGGCTGTTCTAGCCACTTCTCCTTTTCTTTGTAGTGTATTAGTATTCCGGATCGGGCGTTAAAGGAAGGATAGAGGTTTTTATCTGGCCTATTAGGTATAGTTTCCTTTATAAATAACTAGAGAGGCTTTAGTATACTTATTAGCATAGCGGTATAGGATTAATAATAATAATGATAATAATAATAATAATAATAATAATAATAATATTCCCTAGTTAGCTCTCTATATAACTAGAGGGAGAAACCTATTCTTATATATCTCTAAATACCTAAATAAATAGGCTAAGGACTTAAGCCTAATAGGCGACTGTAGTATAAATCTACTAGCTAAACAGACTATTATTATTAATTTCTATAAATACTAGGTAGATTCGCTTTACTAGGGCTCCCTTATAATAGTAAAAGAATTCTATATAGGAAGGAGTAAGCTTTAGGATTCTAAATAGCCTCTCTAGAGCGTCTAGGCTAGGGTTTAGTTCCTAATAAATATAGGGAATTAGCTATATCTTTAGGTACTTAATAGTAAAGAATCTATAATATAGAAGGAAAAGTTTATACTAATACTATATTAAGGCTACTTCTAGACTATCTAAAGGTATAGGAAGATCTTCTAGGTAAGCCGCTCTTACTACCTATATAAATTTAGGAGGCGTAAGAAAACGGTTATCCTAGGTAGTCGTCAAGTCTACTAGTCGGTTAGTTATCATAGGAAGAACTAGCTTAGTATCTTTATTAACTTCTATATCTTCCTAGATAGAGGTTTTATATCTCTAGCGCTTAACTCTCTTAGTTACTATAGTGTTTAAACTTGCTTATAGGAGCTTATAGTAAGTTTAAAGGGGAAGTAATATAAGAGAAGGGTATTAGCTATCTAGGTAGAGGAAGATCAATATAGATAAGGAGTAAGTTAGAGGATTAGAAAGTTAGAAGAAGTTAGGGAGAGAAGAGGGCTATTTATCCTTTAATACCTACCTACCTTAGAGTTCTAGAGCTATAGATTCCTATATAAAGAAGGTATACCTAGGCTAGAATGACCTACTATATAATAGGTTATATCTCTTTGTTATTACTAGATAAAAAGCAATTTAGGGTTATACCCTAGAGTTATAATAAAGAATAACCTAGTTATATAAGGGCTAATTAGGTAACTACTTCGGATAGCCCTAGAAATAGCGAAACCGGGTTAGAATAATTAGATAGGGAAGGAATTAGGGAGGAACCTAGAGGTTTATAAATACCCTTAACTTAAACCCCCTCTCCCTCCTCTAATTTCTAACTAATAACTAACTACTTTACAAATCGGCTACTTATAAAACTACTAAATAAGATATTATCTATATCTAATTAGAAGGCTAGAAGCCGATAGGTAAGTATCCTATTAAGTAATTCTTTTCCGAATGTTAGTAGTCTAGGTTTTAAGCGACTTTATATAAGTCTTCTAATATCAAATATCTTTGGTAATAATATTAGAGACTTGGAGCACCGAAGAAGAGAGGGATTGGTACCTCTCCATCCGACTAGAGGGCCGAACTAGCTAAATACCGGCCTACCTTTACTACTCCCGGGGGAGGACCTTAAAACATTAAGATAGTTCCTATGGTACCTCTTTATAAGCTAGACTCTAGGATTAGAGGCTAGAAACTACCCTAGATCTAGTGATTCTAATAAGCTTTTTAAAGAGCTATATAAGGGGCCTATTCCTTACCTAAGTAAGGTATTATAATAGAAGCCTAACTAGATTATAAGCCCTAGTTTATTAATAAATAAGCGAATTATTAGCTACCTCTTCCCCTTATATATAGGACTATATAGCTAGGGGGAGATATACTTTAGTATACCCTAGTATAATATTATAGTAAGCCTTTATAACGTTAAAGGGCTTATATTAAGAAGGGAGTACCTAAATAGCTTTAACCTCCTAAACCTTCTCTATTATATACTAGTAGCTTATAAGCTATATATATATATCTTCCTAGATACTATAATTAACTAGTAGCCTAAGTAGATAGCTCTACCTCTAAGGAAGTAAAAGGAGGCTATAGGTAAACGCTTTTAGGTCCTTGTCTACTATTTATAGGAGTTATACTAGGTAGTAGCTATATATAACTAGATAGAGTACTATATTTATTATATAGATTTGTACCTCTCTAATAAGTAGGCTTATAAAGACCTATACAAGGACTTATAAGATAAGGTTATCTACCTAAGCTCCCTTTTCCCTCTGCCTAAGGATACCTAAGTCTAGGCTATAGTATAGGCGACGTTAAGATAGTAAGGATAGTAGGAATATAGGATCTAGGTCGCTAAATTCTATCGATTCTATTTTTAGGAGATATACCAGAAGGATAAGGCCTATCTTAAGCTCCCCTAGTAGAAGGGCCATCTATATATAGGGCTAAAGATAATAGCTACTAAGAATAAGATACTAATACTCTAGCTTAGAACGATCTAGATAGCTCTAGGCTATCGGCCTAATAATCCTTTATATATAGAAAAGCTAAAGACTTTATAGGGTAATGTTAATCTCTATTAGCTACCTAGATAGCCGGCAAACGATAGGTAGTAGAAGCTACCTATCTAGTAGCTATAGCTAGCCCTTAAACGCGTAAAATTGGTTATCTCTATCTAGATAGAGGAAGAAGATAATCCCCTACCTATATAAGAGTAGCTAAAGGTTAAAAAGGATACCTAAGTTCCCTTAGATATAGCTATCTAGTAGTTCCTTAGTAAAGCGCCTAAAGGACTTAAACCGGCTTAGCTCTTATAATAGGTACTTAAGTACCCCTATAAACCAAAGATAGATATCTACTAGTAAGTAGTAATATAGGTAGAGGAGCAAATTATAGCTACTAATATATAAGGAGAAATATAAGCCTTAGGTTCCTAGTAATAGTAGTAGAAGTAGCTATAGGCTAAGCAAGGGTCTTTAACTATATAACGGCTATCTAATTAGACTAAGACAAGTATATTAGTATAGGCTAGATCGCCCTAGACTATTAAGAAAGGGCTAAGTATATTGGTATCGCCCTAAAGATAACCTTACTAAGTAGATACGGCCCCCTCTCTTTAAATAGTCTAGGCTAGAGGACCTTAAACTAGTACCTAAATACCTACCCTAGTTTATAGGCTAGGACAAGCTAGAGGCCGAGACTAAAGCCTAGTAGAGGTATTAGTAGTCTAAGAAGCGACCGTCGCCTGAGGGGGATAGTAGAGCTAAGAGAGCAAGACAATAGGAGGCTAGAAAGGAGGGCGTTTAAGTGTCAAATTCGCTAGTAGGAGCCTTAGAGCGAATTCGAAGGGGAAGTATAGATTAGGGTAGGAACCTCTTAGTATAACTAGAGGGGTATAGGTTATAGATTTGTTTTTCTAGTTCCGAATAAGTTATATATATATTAGATATAAATAGGGGGTGCCTATCTAGGAGGTGCTAGGGGAGAACAAGGATAATGGATAATTTTTATAGAATAGATTAATAATAATAGTAATAGATTACTATTCTAGTATTATTTATATAATAGCGAGGTTCTTCTTTTACTTATAAGTTTAGCTATCTTTTTCTATATAGGTAGACTTATTTATATCTGCCTAGAGGGGTATCGTTGTTACTGTCCCTATGTCTATTATAACCGCTATCTAGGAGGCTAGACTTGTCTGCTATATCTATAAGTGCCTAGATACATTAGACACTTTGAGCTAATACTCTTCTCTATCTAACTAGACGGAGGTTTAGTCTTAGGGGTGCGTGACTATTGCTAGGAGAGGCTAGTACTAGTTGATTATATAGGATATTATAGGAGAGTATATATTACTTTACCTTATTACTATATAATTATAATAATAGGGGATTATAGTTATATAAAAGCGAAATGGCATATAGACTATAAATACCTAAGGAGTTAACCGACCTAGATTAAATATCTTGTTTCTATAAGAATGGATTAAATGGTACTAGAACCAAGTAAAAGAGCCTAGGACGAACTCAAAGAACGTAATAAGCGCCTAGCCAAATTTGCTAAATATACCCTAGATATAGAGCGATGAAGTACGGAACTCTATAAATGGTTCGAACGACTTTAATAGATAGTAAAAGGTATTAAAGAAACCTAATTTATAGAATATAATAGACTAGATAGCTATAATAAGTACCTAGATAATAGATAACTTAGCTATAATATATATAACCCTAAGTATAAATTCCTATATATATAAAAGAGGAAGGACGAATAAATGTAGATAGAATATTAGGTAAAACGTCTATACCATAGTATAGGTAAAGTTAATATATCTATATAATAGGAAGGATATAGAGAACCGTTCTAATATCTCTTAGGAAACGTTATATAACTATACCTATAAAATAAAATATATATATAAGTTCCCTAGTTCTAATATATAATATATATATATCGATATTACTTCTAAGATAAGTATAAGAATAACTACTAGCCTATAAGACCAAAGGACAAAGACGGAAACCTATACCCTATTAATTAGGTATATAATGTAGGGAACAAAGCTACCGATCTACTTTAGAAGATCGAGATATACGACTCTAGAAACATTATAATCGTCCTAAGACAAGTATAGCCTAAGGAATATAGTACTAGTAGAAACTCGTAGGGATAGTACTTAAGCTATAACTACCTATACTATATAGAAGAAAAAGCTAAATATATCTAAGATTATATAAGAAAAGTATAACTTATATAGTCTTGGTAATAGAAGAATGTTAGTAAGTAGTAGCTTAACGATATAGGTACGATTGATAAAGCTACTATTAGACAAATGCTCGAAGAAATTAATACTAACCTAGGAAACAGGTTAGGGCCCTTTAAAGGGCCCGAAAACCATTAATACTAGCGTAGTAGTAAGTGGTAGCGTAGTATAAGAGGAATTAGTGTAAGAGACTATTATATCGAGACCTCCTAGTAGAAATATAAGAAATCGCTATAATTTTAGGACTATAATAGTAAGACAAGCGACTATAGATAACAGTATAATAGATATAGTATAAGACACTTATACTAGTAGATAGTAGAGTAGAAATAAATCTAATCTTACTAGCACTAATAAATTAACTATAGATACCCTAGAAGATAAAATAAAAACATAGTATAGTTAGAAAGCTATTCCTAATATAATAGGTATATAGGGAAATAGAACTAATTAATATTACTATAGTAAGAAAGACTATAACAGTTATATTTAATATTATAGATATAGGTAACGATAAAGATATAATACTAGGGTTACTATAATATAAAGACTATAACCTAAGATAAACCTTACCCTAAGCATCTTCGCGAATACCCTACCAAAATATACGAAACTACTACCACTAGAAAGCTCTCGAAAAACGCTATCCAACGGTACCACTTTCAACTACACACAAGCCATTACAGGTATACAATAGGCATTATAGGCATAGGAACTAGACCTGACTATAATCCGACCGTACCTTACACGACCATTAAAATTTTCACCGTATAGACTACCTAGTGCCCCTAAATGTAACGTCGATTTAAAGCCTACCGCCAAGCCACTAAGTAGGGAGGCCTATAGCTTCGAGCTAATCAAAGGGGGGCCTACTATAGGCCTGCCCTACCCCGGATATTAAGGAGCTAAGGGGTCTTATTATATAACTAGTCGACCTTATACTAAGCCCTAAATAGGGCAAGGTATAGGACCTTACTAATAGGCTCTTATAGGGCCTTATAACTACTATTATAGGCCTAATTCCAAACCTATAGGAACTTGTAGCTAAGGAAGTCAAAAAGGGGCTTAAAGAAGCCCTTAAGGCTACCCCTTGCCCTACCTAGGCATAGGTAGCTATAGGGCTATAATAAGGGGTAATAGGCCCCTAAGGAGGCCTACCATCGGCTAAGGTAATATTGCTATAGGCCTTATAGGAGGTTATAATATAGAATATAAGCCTATAGGAGGACCTTAAAGCCTAAACCCTGGCCGAGATAGTCTAAGTAATTAATAGAGTCTCTAGCCGCTAAGGAGCTATTATAGCTAGGAAGCTCCTAAGTAAGGATATAATAGTAGTCTTTAAGAATAAGGTTACTAAGGATTAGTATTTAGCTAATAAGCGATAGGTAGCTATAGCCTTTAGAGAGGAGGCTAGGGAGGTTAATAAGGCCTATATAGTCCTAGTTAAAGGAGTCTAGAAGGAGGAGCTATAGGGGGTTAGTAAATAAGACTTTAAGGGGGCTATAGGCCTATACTCGATCGAAACGGTCAAGTTCTAGCTGCTAAAGAGCCTATAAAGGAAGTAGGCCACGGTACTCCTAGGCTTATAGGACCTTGAAGAGGCCTAGAAGGCCTATAATAAGGGCGTAGTCTAGGATGCCTAGGTACTAGACTATAAGCCCTATTAGGATACTCTAGAGCTAAGGTAGTATTATAGGTATTAGAGCTTTGGCTATACCTAGTAGTACTACTAGTAGCTAGCCTATTATAGCTAGTATAGTATAAGGGCCTATAGAGAGGGAGGGAAGACTAGGGAAGCCTAGTGCCCTACCTACTCTAGCTAACTCCCTTATAGATATATAGCCTATAAGGGCCCCTATATTACCTAGTATAGGGGCTACCTAAAGAAAGTCGAAGCCTAGGAGAGGGCTAGGGAGGCCTATTAGTATAGACCTTAGACCTTCTAACCACTAGAGTAACTATATTAGAAGGTAGCCTTCGAGTTTAGTAGCTAGCTAGAAGGCGATAACTACTATTAAACTAGGGCTAAACGCCCCTATAGGAGGCCTACCTTAGCCTAATAGGCGGCTAGGAGCGCCTTACTTAATGCCTAATAGACCTATATCTCCTTTCTATAGCCTAGAGCCTCCCTACCTCTTATAACTAGCTAAGGGGATAATAGCTATAGAGCCTATTACTACTATACTTTTATCCTCTACTCCGGCTACCTCGAATGTAAATTAAGATCCTTTAGTAGAATACCTAAGGTAATAAATAGGCCTTTAAGGTCCTATTAGAGGAGGCTAAATATAACCTACTAGCTATCTAGGAACTATAGATTAACTAGTATATAGGACTAATATACTACCTCTAGGCTTCAAAATACTACCTAGTCTATAAGCCTAAGGGTAAAGTGGCTATTCTAGTGGCTAAACGGTTCCTAGTTAGCTAGTAGGACTATTTAATAGAGGAGAACTAATATAGGATAACCTTTCTAACCCTAGGAGAGAAAGGGTTCGAGCTCTAGTTAGTCTATAATAATAAGAGGGAGTAGGCCCTCTTATAAGACCTACTAGCCCTACCTTAGCTAACCTACCCCCTAGTCCTTATAGGTAACTTTAACCTCTACTACCTAGTCTAGGACCTATTTAATAGGCTTAGCCTAGGGGCTAGGGACCTCCTTAGCCTTATAGACTAGTAGGACCTCAACCTATATATACTATATAGCTAGGCTGCTAGGGCCCCCTAGGGGGACTAATATAGCCGGCCTTCTACGATAGACCTATTCTAGGCCTTAGCTAGGCTAGAAGCGACCTATAGGGATATTATAGAACGTAGGAAATCTAACTATTACCTATAGGCCCTAAACGTCTCTCTCTAGGGGACTAATAAGCCTATACTAGCTAGTAAAGGTTAGGACTAGAAGAGCCTAGACAAGGAGGTTACACGGGCTAAGGCAGCCTACCTCCTACTCTAGCTTGGTAGGTAGGTATCGGCCTTGACTAGGCCTGTCTTCTAGGGCCTAGAGGAGCTTCTATAGGCCTTTGACAGGCTTATAGAGGCCCTTAAGGAGATAGCTATAGCCTCGGCTCTAGTAAAGAAGGCTAGTATAGGTAGTAAATAAGCTTGATAGTAGATAAAGGAGGTTTAGGAGGCCTAAAAGAGGGCTAAGGAGGTAGAGAAGGCCTATAGGGGTACCCTAAACCTCTATATATAGGAGGTACTTTAGCAGGCCCTATAGGACTAGGCTAAGACTATTACGGCCGCGAAGACCAAGAGCTAGAGAGCTATACTATAGGAGGTAACTAACTAGCTAGACCTACTATAGAGGCTAGAGCAGTAGGCGAGGCTATAAAGCTACCTACTAATTAACCTTCTAAAGCTCCTAGCCTTTAAAAGAGGGCTTATAACCTACCAATAGAAGGCTAGGGCTCTAGCTAACAAGTTCTTTCCAAACCTAGAAGTAGACCTATTAGATATTAATAACCTAGATCTAAACGACTACTAGGAGCCAAAGTTTAAAATAAGCTAGGAAGTTATAGTAGGTAATGTTAGGGTAGTACTAGCTAGAGCAGCCCTATAGAAGGCCCTAAGGGAGGACCTCCTCCCTATAGGCCTATTAAAGGCCTATAGGCAGCCGTTCTACTAGATACTAGCTATACTAGCCTTAGAGAGCTTATAGCTCGGCTATTTCCTAGCCTAATTTAAAAGGGCTAAGATAATAGTCCTCTATAAGCCTAGTAAACCCCTATAGGCCTACTTTACCCTAGGTAGCTATAGGCCTATAGCGCTCCTACTAATAGTAGGTAAGGTACTAGAGGCTATAGTTACCTAGAAGGTGACGGCCGTCGTAGAGGCCTATAGGCTTCTCCTAGCCAAGTAGATAGGTAACTAGGAATATAGGTCTATTAAACCAGCTATTCGGCTTATTATAGCCTAGGTTTAGGAGGCTTAGAGGTATAAGGTAGCTACCTCCTTCCTATAGCTCGATATCTTAGGGGCTTTCGATACTATTAACTATACCCGGCTACTAGCTACTCTATAGAGCTAGGGCTTCCCGAAGTAGTTAGTAGTCTAGGTTAGGGAGTAGCTATAGGATAGGGTAGCTATCCTTCACTTTAATAGCTAGGAAATAGAGGATATAGTAGTAAGGGCCGGGGTCCCTTAGGGGTTACCCCTCTCCCCTATACTATTTATCCTCTATATAGCCTCCCTTTACTAGACTATTTACTAGGCTAGCCCTATAGTTAGTTTGATAGGCTTTACTAACGATATTAACCTTCTAGCCTTTAGGAGGGCCGAAGAGGCCTATAATGATTAGCTATAGAAGGCTTAGAAGGCCTACCTATAGTAGGTAAGGACCTAGGGTATAGCCTTTGCCCTGGAAAAGTACAAACTTATCTACTTTAATAGGGGCTAGAAACAATAGTTACGATTACTAAAGCTCCTATAGCCTAGAGGAGGTACTACTACTATAGCCTTATCGAAGTTAGCTAGATTCCTAGGGGTCTAGCTAGGCTAGAGGCTATAGTAGGGCCCTATTACGTAAAGGTAGCTAAGAAGCTAGAAACCTAGGAGTTTACCCTAACTAGGCTTGCTATAAAGACCTAGGGCCCTAGCCTACTATAGGCCTATAAGGTCTATACTAAGTATATCTATAACGCCCTAGCTTATAAGGCCTCGAACTTCTATAAGCCTACTAAGCTAGGGGGTAAGCTAGAAGGCCTTACTAGGGAACTATCAAAGGCCTAATATAGGGCCCTTCGAGTAGTCACTAGGGCCTATAAGGCTACTCCTATCTAGTACCTCAAGATAGAAGCCTAGGTACTACCCCTCGACCTCTATCTTAATAGGAGGCTAGCTAACTTCGAAGCTAAACTTAACTAGCCGCTCTTATAGACTAGGGCAGGTCTAGGGGCCTCCTAGGTCCCTATAAGGGCTCTTATCTAATAAGCCTATAATAGACTTAACTAGAGGTTCCGGAAGGGAAGGGCTAAGGCAAGGGGCTAGGAGCTAAAGCCTATAGCCCTAGAGGTAGCAAGGTTAATAGTCTGGTAGTAGGTTTAGGAGGGCTATAGAGGGGGTTAACCCCCCTTATAGACCCTACGAAGAAGGCTATAGGCTATAGAACTAGCCGTAGTAGCTAGCTAGAGCAACCGTTAGAGGGCCGACCAAGCCGGTAGGAGGATATAGTATGTATCTAACAAGGACCCCCTATGTCTAGTTTTTATAGGGGAGGGCCTATAAAGGTACTAGGGCCTAACGAAGGCCTAGAGCTCCCTACTAGTATAGGCCTATATAGGGGCTATTAGCCTTTGTGACTTCCTTTTTAGGGTTTAAGTCCTAGGGGTTAGTACCCCCTACTATATCTATAGCTAGGGGAGGAAGACTATAGAGCACCTAGTTATATAGTGCCCGAACCTATTAAGAAGCCGAATGTAGGAACCCTAGGAAATATGGTCGTAAAGGGACCTAGACCTCGTTTTATAGGGTATAGGGACCTATAACTATCGTCTGGTAAGGAGGGTTCTATAGTGGCTAATAGACCTAGGGAGGCTCCTAGAATATCGCCTTACGAGGAGGCTAGACCGGGATGGAAGGCCTCTTTAGGGCTGTTCTAGCTGCTTCTCCTTTTCTTTGTAGTATATTAGTATTCTAGATTAGGCGTTAAAGGAGGGACAGAGGTTTTTATCTAGCCTATTAAGTATGGTTTCCTTTATATATAACTAGAGAGGCTCTAGTATACTTATTAGTATAGTGGTATAGGACTAATAATAATAATGATAATAATAAGACTATAACCTAGATATTAGCTAGAAGAATAGTAGCTACCTATAACCCTAAATAGAGTTATATTTAACTAGTAGGATAGGGAGTATATAAGGATTATAAATAGACGATACTTAGAGAAAGGTATATCCTATAGATCTATTATAAGAGATAGGTAGTAATAGATAGATTACTATAGACTCTAGAAGAAGCAGTATAATAATACTAACATTATAATAGGAGGAACGAGCTAAACCACCAATAGCTATTCTCTCTATTGATAAATGTAGAGCACTATAACTAGAATAGTAGGTTAAGATAGGAGAAATCGCTAGTATCACTATAGATAGAACCAAGTTCGTATACTATTAGAAGACCGAGAAATATAATAAAGTCAAAGAAATACCTAAAGAGTATAAAGGATACCCGGCGTTCGAAGCAAAGCATCTAAAAGGACTACTAGAGTATAGCCTATAGGACTATAAGATTAAACTTAAGGAAGGAGTATAATTAAAGTTCTTTAAGATTTACTATACTAGTTAGACCTAGAACGAAGAACTAAAACGATATTTAGAGGAGAACCTTTGAAGAGGATATATCTACCTATTGATATTGCTTATAGGATACCTAATCCTATTTATACCAAAGAAGGATAGAAAGCTATAGTTATATATTAATTACTAGCAACTTAATAAATAGACTATAAAGAACTGATACCTATTACTACTAATCTCTTAGCTCTGAGATTAGTTAGTAGGAGCCTAATACTTTATATATCTTAACTTACTATCTATATATAACTATATCTAGATCAAAGAAGGTAATAAGTAGAAGATAGCCTTTAGGATACCTTATAGGCATTATAAATACCTTATTATACTATTTAGCCTTATAAATATACTAGTAACGTTCTAAGTACTAATTAATTATACAATCTAACCCTTTCTTAATAAATTTATAATATACTATCTCGATAATGTACTTATCTTCTCTAAGATAATAGATAAGTACTAGAAATATATTAGAGTAGTATTAGATATATTATATAAGTATAAGCTATTAGTTAATAAAGAAAAGAGCGAATTCTATATTAGGAAGATAGTCTTTCTAGGATATAAGATATCCCTAGGATAGATTCGAATGGAACCCTCGAAGATCAAAGCTATCTAGGAATAGCCGGAACTAATAACTACGATAGAAGTACAAGGACATATTAGGTTCGTTAACTTCTACCGAATGTTTATCTAGAACTTTAGTATAACCGCTCGACTATTATATAAACTTATAAAGAAAAATATAGAATTTTAATAGGAAAACAAATATAAGAAGGCCTTTACTAATATTCGAAATGCTGTTATTATAGACCCTATATTAGTACTACCTGATCTATAGAAACCATTCGAGGTCGAAACAGACGCTTCAGACTACGCCATCGAAGGATAGTTAGGATAATAACACAAGTAAGAGAAGCTATACCCTATAGCCTTCTTCTCTAAAAAGCTTAATAGACTATATCTTAACTACCTAATCTATAATAAGGAACTACTAGTATTATAATATATAGCCGTTAGTAGGTTAGATCCGACTAACCTACCAATAGGGATAATAAGCTAGGGGTTATAGATATATATTTAGATAGCATCCCTAAGTGCCTCTAGCACTTAGAAGAATTAATATATCTTATTATTACTTCTATAGACTATATTAGTTAGTCTAGGAGTACCGCCTATAGTACGAATACTACTATAATGTTATATCTTATAACCAATCTAAGCTATAGCCATTTATAGCTATCAAGCTATAGCAAGTGGTACCTACTACTAGTTCGAAGCTACAATCTTCATTACTATTTGCATTTGAACGCTATAGGAGACTATTTGCCTAAGTTAAGCGACTATACCCTTCTACTCTAAGCAGACACCTAAATGGTTAAAAATAACAGTAATAATAATACTATTAAGAACCGATAAACGAGCCTAAACTATAGTAAGTATATTAGATCTACCGCTTCGTCATTAGAAACGCCTACCAATATTAGATTTAGAAGCTCTTTCTAATAGACCTTTAACTCCTTAAGCTAGTAATATCTCTTGAGGAGGCTAATAGCTACTTAGCGTATACCTAGGACCTTTACGACCGCCTAATAGACAAGGATTACCTAGAATCATAGACTCTTGATAACTATACCCTAAGAGGACTCGTTAAATACTTTATAAGACTCTTTCCCTAGCTCTCGAACGAAGCTCTTATTCTACTATTACCGACGGAAGCAAGAACTATACCTAAAGTACAAGTTTAGGAGGAAAGCTAATATAGGGGACCTTTAGAGACCCTGAAAACGCTAAGTCCCGAAGACCTAGTTTAATAATTTGCTATACTACTAGAAACTGCCCTACGAAGGATAACTTTACCTATAGGCCTATTAGATCTATTAGAGACCCTAAGGCCTAAGCTAAACCTAGTAGGTCTAAGCAGATAGGGTAATTAGATATCAAGTAGACCTATTAAGGCTACTTAGTCTATAATTATAACTAATATACTAAGGGAACTTCTAGAAAGGGAAGAACTCTAGTAGGAGTTATTATGAAATCTCTAGCTAATGGTCTAACTAATAGAAGGATTACTAATAATAATACTAATACTAGTAGGGGATACCCTTATAAGGGGATATATACCCCTCTTACTATTAGACCTAATAGAGGAGGCAATTATAAGATTACTTTAGAGGGTAATGATTAGACTTCTTTAGAATGCTATAATTAACTAAGTAGATATTACTTCCCCTTAGCTATAGCTAGTATATATAATGTTATAACCTATAATAGATTAAGCCTAGAAGATTATAGATATAGGTCTACTTTAGCTAGATACTAACTAAAAGATTATTAATAGCTAGTTAATCTTCTATTATAAAAAGATCTATTACTATACTAATACTAATCTCTAGATTAAATATATCTATAATATAGTTAGAAGAAATATCTCTAAGGAGCTTCTCTTATAAAATGACCTATAGGTATTATTCTATAGGTTAGCCTTATAGTAGTATAAATAATAATTATTACTAACCGAAAAGGAGACCTTATATCTAAGTATAGAGATATAGCTCTAAAGGATTAAAGAACAATTTAGTATCTAGTTTAACTAAGTAAGTCAATAACTAGTTTAGAATAGTTATATCGAAGATAACCTAGCCTTAGGTAAATCTATCTATAAATTTGCTATAGACCTCTTCTACTATACCTAAGTCTAGGAAGATAAGACAAACTACTAGCTCTTAACTAGACTCTAGTTAGTAATGACTCCTTTACTCTATAAGCTCTACCCTAAGCTATATAAGATAGATACCATTAACTAATACCTCCTCTATACCTCTAAAAAATAGGAAGCTCTTTTAGAGGAACTTAGAGCCGAAAAGAGGTTAAAGAAAGTAGCTATATTTAATATTAATAATATATTAGATAGGACTAGTAGTAATAATCGTAATAATACTAATAAGGAATTATTATAGAAATATATATATAGATACCGCCTAGGCCACCGATATAGATAGGCCAATCAAGCCAAAGGGACAGAAGAACTAATTATAGCATAGGAAGCATTATAATTACTACGTTTACTAGTGATCCGGGTAATCACCACTACACGCTCACTTACAATCACCATGATCAGGAGTAATCACTAGGGTTATATATATATATAGATAGTCGCTCGTTATAGTAGACTCTAGGAGTTCACTAGTAATAGTAATTATAATTATAGTACTCCTAATAGTATTATACTACTATAAGAGGTAACTCTATTGTTATAAACCCTTTAGCTTTACCAAATCCCTTAGACGACCTATATACTTGTCCCGCTTTACCTACCTTTGTCTAAACCCTTTTAGAAGAAGTCTAAGTTAGGTTCGTTATATATTACTATTACTCCCTTTGTTCTATTATAGTTTAGGACGAAGGTAACTTCGACCTTGATATCGATATAGCTACTAACATTACGGCCGAATAGCTGCTTGCCTAGCTTGGTTAACTCTAGTAGCGAATCTAGGAATTAGATTAGAGAGATAAGGTTACTTAAGCTCGAATCAAGGAACTCGAAAATGGCGAAAAGCACTCGTAGAAATTTGTTAATGAGGCCTACGCCAAAATTAAGGCGCTTAAGAGTACGAAAGTAAGCTATATCAAGATCGAACTACCTAGTAAATATAGAAGTACTAAGGAGGACCTTATAGGATTCCTAATAAACCTTTGGTCCTATTTCCGGCTTAATGACAACGAGTTTCCGGACGATAAGGCTAAAGTTCTCTATATAGCTATAAGACTAGAGGGTAAGGCACTTAGATAGTTTAAACCTATATAGAACGACTATCTTATAGAGGAAGACGAGGACGACTAAGACGTGTTTATATAGGTAGTCTTTTGATCTTATAACCGTTTTAAAGAAGAACTTCGGAAGGTTTTTAGCGATAAAGACAAGAAGATCTACGTATAAGAAAGGCTTACTAATCTCTGGTAGACTAAGTTAGCAGCCTCCTATACTATATAGTTTAGATAGGATATACTTAAGTCTTAGCTTAATAACGAGGTATTAATGTAATTGTTCTATAACGGCTTAAAGGAAAAGGTTAAGGATAAGCTATATAAGTACGATCGGCCTAAAACTCTAGATAAATATATTATATAGGCTATTAGAATTAACGATTAACTCCATATATAGGAGTAGTAGAAATAAGGTCAAGTAAGCGGAACTATAGTCAAGGCTAACGATAAAAAAAGGCAAGCGTATATTAGTACCTTGTATAGGACGTATCCTAGAGCTATAGATATAGATATAGTATAAAAGTAGGATAAGAAGAAGACGATTAAAGATAAGATTAACGTTACCTACTATAACTATAGAAAGAAAGGATACTATAAGTAGGAATGCCGAAGCCTAAAGAGAGACTAGAAACCAGTCCTAGGAAAGGAAACTACGGTTATTGACGAAACTAAGGATATCGTTAAAATAGTAGCTACAAGCTATAAAAACAGGGATAATAACACAGATAGTCTTAAATATAACAATAATAGCGAAGACGAATAGACGCTATACTTTAAGCTAGTTACTATAGATCTAGAAACAGGTATTGCTAAATAGGATATAGTAGGAGAGTATATACCACCGATTTCGATTCTCCTAGCCTTGAGATAATAGGGTTTTATAGTTATATGGAGGTAGGATAGATCGTGGATAACCGATACCTAAGAAATCGAAAGACCTAGACCTAATGTTCTATTCCTCTAGGAACGAATCGAATGGTACTATAATGAAGTTTTCCGGCTTAATATAGAACTATGTAAACGGGATAGACATTTGACTTGACTTGCCTAGTAGAGTGATAAGATAAGGGACAAGATAAGGGAACTCTAATATATTATAGAAACCATTAAAGGAGGATAGCCTATAATATATAATAGACCTGATAGCTATACTAAGTATTTCAATGACTAGTAACTTAGCTACAATATATAGAACCTAGAGTATTAGTTTATATATACAAACTATAGAAAAGACAAATATATATAGGAAAACTACTAGAAGAAACATTCCTACCTTAGTACTAAGGTACCTATAGTCTATATATAGTAGGAAGGGTTTAGGAAAGAATTCTAATACCTTCTGAGCAATACTATATTAAACTAGTACTAGCCTCTCCTAGTAGTAGTTATATACCCCTAAGACTAAACCTCTATCTAGTTAGATAGAGAGGAGTATTAGCTCAAAGTATCTAGTATATCTAGGCACTCGTAGATATAGTAGACAAGTCTAGCCTCCTAGATAGCAGTTACGATAGACGTAGGGACGGTAATAACGATACCCCTCTAGGCAGATATAAATAAGTCTATCTATATAGAAAAAGATAGCTAAACTTACAAGTAAAAGAAGAACCTTACTATTATATAAATAATACTATAATAGTAGTCTATTACTATTATTATTAATCTATTCTATAAAAACTATCTATCGTCTTTATTCTCCCCTAACACCTCCTAAATAGGCACCCCCTATTTATATCTAGTATATATATAACTTATTTAGAACCAGAAAAACAAATCTATAACCTATACCCCTCTAATTATATTAAGAGGTTCCTACCCTAGTCTATACTTCCCCTTCGAATTCGCTCTAAGGCTCCTACTAGCGAATTCGACATTTAAACGCCCTCCTTTTTAGCCTCTTACTATCTCGCTCTCTTAGCTCTACTATCCCCCTCGGGCGACGGTCGCTTCTTAGACTACCGACGCCTCTACCAGGCTTTAGTCTCGGCCTCTAGCTCGTCCTAGCCTATAAACTAGGGCAGGTATTTAGGCGCTAGTTTAAGGTCCTCCGGCCTAGACTATTTAAAGAGAAGGGGCTATATCTATTTAGCAAGGTTATCTTTAGGGCGATACTAATACGCCTAGCCCTTTCTTAATAGTCTAGGGCGATCTAGCCCGCGCTAATATACTTATCTTAGTCTAACTAGATAGCTATTATATAGTTAAAGACCTTTACTTAGCCTATAGCTACTTCTACTACTATTACTAGGAACCTAAGGCTTATATCTATCCTTATATATTAATAGCTATAATTTACTCCTCTACCTATATTACTACTTATTAGTAGATATCTATCTTTAGTTTATAAGGGTACTTAAGCGCCTATTATAAGAGCTAAGCTAGTTTAAGTCCTTTAGGCGCTTTACTAAGGAACTATTAGATAGCTATATCTAAGGGAACTTAGGTATCCTTTTTAACCTTTACCTACTATTATATAGGTAGGGGATTATCTTCTTCCTCTATCTAGATAGAGATAACCGATTTTATATATCTAGGGGCTGGCTATAGCTATTAGATAGGTAGCTTCTACTACTTATCGTTTACTAGCTATCTAGGTAGCTAGTAGGGATTAACATTACCCTATAAAGTCTTTAGCTTTTCTACGTATAAAGGATCATCAGGCTAATAGCCTAGAGCTATCTAGATCATGCTAAGCTAGAGTATTAGTATCTTATTCTTAGTAGCTATTATCTTTAGCCCTATATATAGACGGCCCTTCTGCTAGGGGAGCTTAAAATAGGCCTTATCCTTCTAGCGTATCTCCTAAAAATAGAACCGATAGAATTTAGCAACCTAGATCCTATATTCCTACTATCCTTACTATCTTAATATTACTTATACCGTAGCCTAGACTTGGGTGTCCTTAGGTAGAGGGAAAAGGGAGCTTAGGTAGATAACCTTATCTTATAAGTCTTTATATAGATCTTTATAAGCTTACTTATTAGAGAGGTATAAATCTATATAATAAATATAGTACTTTATCTAGTTATATATAGCTACTACCTAGTATAACTCCTATAGGTAGTAGATAAGGACCTAAAAGTGTTTACCTATAGCCTCCTTTTACTTCTTTAGGGGTAGAGCTACCTACTTAGGCTGCTAGTCGATTATAGTATCTAGGAAGATATATATATATAGCTTATAAGCTACTAGTATATAGTAGAGAAGGTTTAGAAGGTTAAAGCTATTTAGGTATTCCCTTCTTGATATAAGCCCTTTAATATTATAGAGGCTTACTATAATATTATATTAGGATATATTAAAGTATATCTCCCCCTAGCTATATAATCCTATATATAAAGGGAAGAGGTAGCTAATAATCTACTTATTTACTAATAAACTAGGGCTTATAATCTAGTTAGGCCTCTATTATAATACCCTACTTAAGTAAAGAATAGGCCCCTTATATAGCTCTTTAAAAAGCTTATTAGAATTATTAGGTCTAGGGTAGTTTCTAGCCTCTAGTCCTAGAGTCTAGCTTATAAGGAGGTACTATAGGAACTATCTTAATGTTTTAAGGTCCTCCCCTAGGAATAGTAAAGGCAGGCTAGTATTTAGCTAGTTTGGCCCTCTAGTCGGATAGAGAGGCACCGATCCTTCTCTTCTTTAGCGCTCTAAGTCTCTAATATTATTGCCAAAGGTATTTAACGTTAGAAGATTTATATAAAGTCGCTTAAAACCTAGACTACTAATATTTGGAAAAGAATCGCTTAGTAGGATACTTACCTATCGGCTTCTAGCCTTCTAACTAGACGTAGATAACATTTTATTTAATAGTTTTATAAGTAGCCGATTTGTAAAGTAGTTAGTTATTAGTTAGAAATTAAAGGAGGGAGAGGGGGTTTAAGTTAAAGGTATTTATAGACCTCTAGGTTCCTCCCTAATTCCTTCTCTATCTAATTATTCTAACCCGGTTTCGCTATTTCTAGGGCTATCCGAAGTAGTTGCCTAGTTAGCCCTTGTATAACTAGGTCGTTCTTTATTATAACTCTAGGGTATAACCCTAAATTACTTTTTATCTAGTAATAATAAAGAGGTATAACCTATTGTATAGTAGGTTATTCTAGCCTAAGTATACCTTCTTTATATAGGAATCTATAGCTCTAGAACTCTAAGGTAGGTAGGCATTAAAGGATAAGTAGCCCTCTTCTCTCCCTAACTTCTTTTACCTTTCTAATCCTCTAACCTACTCCTTATCTATATTAATCTTCCTCTACCTAGACGGCTAGTACCCTTCTCTCATATTACTTCCCCTTTAAACTTGCTATAAGCTCCTATAAGCAAGTTTAAATACTATAGTAATCGAGAGAGTTAAGCGCTAGAGATATAAAACCTCTATCTAGGAAGATATAGAAGTTAACGAAGATACTAAGCTAGTTCTTCCTATAATAACTAACCGACTAGTAGACTTGATAACTACCTAGGATAACCATTTTCTTATACCTCCTAAATTTATATAGGTAGTAAGAGTAGCTTACCTAGAAGATCCTTCTATATCCTTAGATAGTCTAGAAGTAGCCTTAATATAGTATTAGTATAAACTTTTCCTTCTATACTATAGATTCTTTACTATTAAGCACTTAAAGATATAGCTAGTTCCCTATATTTATTAGGAACTAAACCCTAGCCTAGACGCTCTAGAGAGGCTATTTAGAATCCTAAAGCTTGCTCCTTCCTATATAGAATTCTTTCGCTGTTAAAAGGGAGCCCTAGTAAAGCAAATCTACCTAGTATTTATAGAAATTAATGATAGTAGTCTATTTAGCCGGTAGATTTATACTATAGTTACTTACTAGGCTCAAGTCCTTAGCCTATTCATTTAGGTATTTAGAGATATATAAGAATAGGTTTCTCCTTCTAGTTATATAGAGAGCTAACTAGGGAACAGGAATCTAGCGCTATACTAGGCCTATAAGTAATTATACCAAAGGTTGACTACTAAGGTTACTCCTCCTAATAATAAGAAACTTATAACGATCTATACTATATAGTTATTCTATAGCTATATTTCTATAGGTCCCCTTCTAGATAGACGATATAGAAACTACTACTAGACTAATAAAAAGTATTCTTAGGAAGATATAGTAGATAATAGCTTCTAAGATCCTAACCCTTGGCTCCTAGGGCAGGCTAAATTTAACCTAAATGGTTAGCCAAAGAATGTCTAGCTTACTATATAGAAGAAGGGTATATAGATTTTAACGGATTTAGAAGAGGCTATTAAGAATTAATAGGCTATATATAATCGGGGTAGGTATAGGATAAAGGTAGATATTTAAGGGGTACAATAAGGTAATAGATATTTATATAATAGGGAGGGGAATTTTAAGGGCTTAGGTAGTAATAAGTAACTAGAAGTAAAGTTTAAAGGCCTATTTTTCGCGTTTTCTATTAACCAAAATATTAGAATCTAGGTAGTCTCCTTCTAGTTAGTTTAACTATAAGCTCCTACTATTACTATCACTACTTATAGGCTTTCGATCTAGTAATTCGTTTACTTGGCTATAGTTAACTAGCTTATCTAGGTACCTCCTCTTCTACTACTATTTCTTCGAGTACTTCTAGTAGCAAAGATCTTATCTTGTAAGTCTAAGGCCCTTAGCTAACTAGGAAACTATCAGATCTGTCAGCTTCGAGCTAAACTCTATCCCGCTTAAAGAACTTCTTAATATAGTTCGTAGCGTATAATATCCCTATAGTTATACTGTTAAGAGTCTCTAGGAGGTAGGTATTTCGGCTTCTAACCTCCTAAACGTAATAAGGACTATACTACTGGTATTAAAGTTTTCAAAACGAGCTTATATCAATCTACTAGATATTATTATATACTAGGATAAGATCCCTAACCTTAACTTAGGCATTTTCGGCTCTGAATTTTCGACTATAAGCTTTATTCTAGCGCTTAGCTATTTAGTATCTTACCTCTATAACTTTTTTGGTAGTAATTTCTAGGTCGAATTCTATATCTAGTAGCACTTTAGTATAGAGCTTTAGTAGCTATAAGTAGGCTTCCTATTAATCTTCCTTATCTAGTCGGATAGCTATAGAGTCCTAGTAAAGGATTTACTAGGTTAGGATATCGTTTTTGATCGGACTAATAGGGTTATAGTTATAGATAAGGTTAAAGGGTAAACAGCTATAGCTATTTCAAATAGTAGTTTGGTTAATATATAGAATATAGGGAAGAAGCTACCACTAGTTCTTTCTAATTCTTATAATTATCTTTACTAGGGTAGCTATAATAGGTATATACCTTACTTTACTAATACCATTAGCTCTAGAATTATGGGGAGAAATAACTACGCGTTTTACTCTTAACTCTTCTAGAATAGCCTTTACTTCCCCTTTGAATTTAGATCCCCTATTAATGATTATAACTACTAGGAGTCCCTAGTAGAGGAGAATATTTTAGTTAATAAAGTTCTTAACCACTTTGGCCGACTTATTAGGTAGGATCTCTACTTCTATAAATCCTAAGAGATCATTACATGCCTTGAGAAGGAAATAGGGCTTCCCCCTCTAGTCAGAGGGTATAAATTAGATATCTAGGTACCATTTTACGAAAGGAATTAGAGAAGGTTACGAACATAAATATACCTCTTTAAATCTTTAGGTATCCTATACCTAATATTCTAGGCAGGTATAAATCTACTCTACTACGTTAGCATATATTCCCTTCTAATAATAGTAGTTAATAACCCTTTGGTAAGTTACTTCTTTGCCTTTATAGCTTATCTTATTATAGTAGAACTAGAAGATTCTTCTTCTTTCCTCTAGGGTATCTACTATATAGCGAAGGTTCTAGCTATTATTCATAGGGTATAGGAATAGATATCCCTTATCTATAAAGTATTTAAGCGCTTCTTTCTTAAATAAACATTATTACTAGTATAGTTAGATAGCTATAGGTTCTTCTAGAGTAGCCAAGTACCGTATAATCGCTCTAGAGTAGTTAGAGTACCTATCTTTAAGGTTTAGGTCTATAGGCTTAGGAGGATTACTAATATAATTAGTATAGATTTACGTATTAACCTAATCGTTAATATCTTCCTCGTTTGCTTTCTCCCTCTAATTAGAGGGACTAGGAGGCTTCTATAAAAGGCTATTAGCTATTATATTCTTAGAACCTAGGATATATTTAACCTTAAAGTCAAATAGCTAAATCTATATAATCTACTATATTATTAAGGCTCCTAGGATATTACTAGCTATACTATTTAGCTAATAAACCAGGATAAGAGTATCTATTTCTATAATGAAGTAAACGTTAAAGAGATAGTACCTAAAGTATTTTAATAGGAAAAGTAGTCCCCGAAGCTCCTATTTGATTAGATTATACTATTTCTTAGCTTTAGACTAAATCTTACTTTTAAAATAGCATAGGTACCTCTTCTTATCAGGGCTAACTTATTTAATAACCCCTCCCTAGCCAAATAGACTAACGTCGGTCATTAGGTATATCTAACTATATCTAGGGTTATCGAAAACAAGTGGTATAAGGACTAGGGCAGTAGTTATCTGCCTTTAAAGTTCTCTTATAGCTTCCTATTAAGCAGGCCCCTATTCCTAATAGGCATTCTTCTTCATTAGGTTATAAAGGGGCTATATAATAGTAGTAAAGTACTCTATCTAGATCTAGTAATAGCTAATGATCCTAAGGAAGGTATAGATATCCTTTAAATCTGAATAAGAAGTCTACTCTAGGATTTTCGCAATTTTAGTATTATTAGGAAGACGCCCTTCGGGTATATAGAGGTAGCCAAGTAAAACCGCTTACAATTAGCACTATTAGGACTTTCTAACTATAATAGTAGCTCTAGTAAGTTTAACGTTTAGGAGAACTATATCTATATTCTAGAGGTATTTAACTATAAACTTCTATAACCTAGGGGCTACTTCTTCCCTTCTATAGTCTAACTACAGGCCTTTTATATAGATATTATTAAGGTAAACACGGTAGATATCTAGAATCAGGTTCCAGAAAATCCTAGTCATTGCTCTTTAAAATTAGGCTACTAAGTTCGTTCCACCTATAGGGAGAGTATATATCCTAAAGAGGCTAATAGGCGTCTAGAAGGTAGTAAGGTCCTTACTTCGCTTATCTAGGCTAACTTGGTCATATCTAGAGAAGAGATCTAAGAGGGAGATAATCTTATAACCCTTAAAGTCTTTACTAAATTCCTCTATAGCCGGTAGTATAAATGTATCCTATATAGTTATAGCGTTAGCCTTCTAGGTATTATTAATTAACCTAAGACTATTATCCTCCTTAAGCACTAGGAACTAGTTATTCTAGTAGCTCCTATAGCTAGGCTTAATAATCCTATACTAAATTCTCTACTTTAGGAGTTCGATAACCTTCGGTATTAACGGCTTTAGGATAGGAATACTCTTTAATTACTATATTATATAGGGAATGGTCTAGATAACCTAAGGAGGAATAATATTAGGGTAAATCTATCTATATTTAGTAAAATCCTATACTAGAGCTACTTCCCGGTTCCATAGGATATATATAAAGAGTTTCTTCTCCTAGTTAGACAGAAAACTATCTATAGCTATAAGAATCTTCTTAAGACGCTTATCTATTAGCCTAGTTCTAGGCTTTAAGTCTAAAAACTATAGTATAATAAGGCTATCCTACTCTAACTCGAACTTTATCTTCTTAGTAGCTTCTTCTAGGCGTCATTCCCTCTAATTAGGGTTACCATCGGGCACTAAGCTATCACTAATAGCCGTATCTATAGGATAAACTTTCCTAGCTACGGATTTTCGTATAGTAAATGTCTATACTTCTTATAGGCCTTTCCTAACGTCTAACGTAAGTTTCCTAAGCCCTTTCTATCTATCTAGATAGCTAGTGTCCTCCATTTTAGTCTCCGTTTTCTAGTATACTTATATTAAGGTATCCTATCTAGTAAGATATAATATTAAAATCTTAGTAAGTATATCGATAAGAGGTAAGTAGGAAATCCTTAGTACTATATTAAAAATAGCTTCTTTAGCCTAATCATTAAGAAATCTAAGTAGAATTTTACTATCCTAAATATTAGTAAAGGCTAGGGTAGTAGTAATAATTATTACTAGGCCCTAAAACTCCTCCCTTAGGAGTTAATATTTTCTTTTAAATATTATATAGGCTATAGTATCTAAGATAACCGATACCCTAATTAATTTATCCCTAATAATAATGTTTACTATAACTAGATAGCTAGTATTATAGCTAAATGTTAGACTTATATTACGGATAAACGGTATACCTAGTAAGATTTAATAGCTACTAGTATCCCTATCTAAGATAAAGAAATACTCCTAGATTAAGATCGCTCCTAGAATAATTATACCGATAGTTTCCCTAGTAAATAGCCTACTATTATAGAAGCCCCTTAAAATCATTACTATTGACTAGATAGGGAGATAGTATTTCTAAGCTAGGCTAAGGGTAATTATATTATATTTAGATCCAGTATCGATAAGGGTAAGTACCTTCTTACCCCTAGGGTCCTTAAAGTTATAATATAGTGTTAGTAGGGTATATATCTATATAAGTATACCTATCTAGATCTTCTAGCTAGCCAAAAGCGTATAAATTAGTACCTTAAAGCTAGTTTCGATCTCCTCCGAGTCTAGCTAGTCTTGCCATCTAGTAAGGTATTTGCTCTAGAATCTATTAGTAGCTACCGCCTACTAGCTATTACTAGTAACCCCTAGAAATGCTAGAACCGTAATTATAGACTCTTCCCCCTTATTACTACTCTATCTATCTAGATAGCTAAGATTAGTCTTAACCTCCTATAGATACTTATTCCTTATTAGCTTCGTTACTATTAGATTATCTAGGTAAGGGACAGCCAAGCCTTTATACTTAATAACCTCCTATAGATTCTTATAGTCTTATTTTAGAAAAGCGATTAGGGCATTTCTAAACGCTAGAGAGACTCTAAGTACCTTATCAATAGTAAGGGTCTTAGCTTATAGAGCTTTATTAACTAGTATTACTATATTATTAGCTATATTCTCCTAGTTCGATTTCGCTTTCTCCTTAAACTAGATAGCTCATTTCTATCTAACTAGAGGGATAATATCCCTACTTATAGGCTAACTTACCCCTTTAGCGGCTAATATACCCCCTTAGCTAATAGGGTTAGACTTTAGCAGCCCTTCCGACGGTAGCACTCCTAAATTCCTCTTCGCTATTAGGATAGTCTTATACTTACTCCCTTCCTTTGGTTAGATAGTGTCCTATATAGGTTTGTCCTCTATTTCTATAAAAAGCCGCTTTACGGGTAGTACTCCTTAGACTATTGTTATAGCCTCCCCTTTACCATTAGATATATCTTTACTATCTATTTCTAACTCGATAGTACCAAATGTCTATATCCTTATCTAGTTAGAAGGGGATATACTTGCCGATAACTCTTTATAGTCTATAGAGAAGCTAGGGGTATCCTTCTAAGATACTATCTAGTTTACTCGCTAGATAAGTATCCGTCCTCCTTACTTACGATCTATCTAGAAGTTGATTTCTCTAGCCTTAGTATAGTTATAAATAGACTCTAAAGAGGACTATTTAGAGTTAGTAAGGCGGTTAAGAGACGTCCTAACTACTTCTAGTAGCTATAGGCCTTTTGCTTATTAAAGGAAGGTAGTATTTATAATAAGGTTTAAATCTAGATAGTACTCCTGATTATATTCCTTCTAGTAAGCCTTTATAAATCTCTAATATAGCTCCTAGCTAGGAAAGTCTAGCTAAAAAGACGTATAGGTATAGATAATATATTACTAAGTTCCTTAATTAGCCGTAGTAGCTATATCTTCCCTAAGGATTTTAACTTTCTAGCTCTTAAGGAGACTTAGATCTCTCTTCCCTAATATCTACTTAAAACCAAGCTAGTAGATAAGCCTATTATAGATATCCTCTATAAGGATAGGATAGCTATAGGTAAAGTATATCTAATTACTATAGTAATAGTACCCTTAAGGACTTATAGAGGTTAGACCTAGTTAATATCTGCTCTTCTTTCTTTACTAAGACTCTTATATAGTAGATAGGAAGGTCTAGATCTCTTTAACTTCATTATCGCTTAGGTCATTTATCTAGTTATAGGTATACCTAGCTCTATTAGAGCCCCTTTAGCTAACTTTCCCTCTATTAATCTAAAGCTTATATAACACGTCTATAAGCCTATTAACAATCTTATTAAACGTATTATCCCTCTAAATAAAGGGTACCAAAGAACTTTCCTAAGTCTAGGGAGCTATCGAGCCCTTCTCGATAAGTAGGCTTACCTATAGCTTTACCTCTCTACCCTTTAGATCTAGTTTATAATAGACTAACCTAGCATTAATACCCTTATATAGGCACTCCTATATAAAGTTACAGAACTCTTCCTATTCTATATTATTAATCTATATATCTCCTTTCTTATAGACTTAAAGACTAGTCTAGAGAGTAGGTAGGAACCGGTCCTATACCTTCTAAACTATGGATAACTAATAGACCGCCTTCTTCTTCTTAGGTACCCTAGTAAGTAAGATATCGACGTACTCTAGATAGTTATAGATAGACTTGGCCAAATCTATATACTAGGAATCTAAAAGACGCTCCAATTCCCGAGTAGAAGTCTCCTATTAGGAATTATTCTACTTCTAGCGCTCCTTAATAATAGCCTTAAACGTAGCCTAATCCTTCTTCTTTACCTCTAGCTACTAATCTAGAATCTCTTAAAGGTCGTCTATATATTACTACTTAAAGTAGGAGATCTTATCTATATTATCTCTTCTAAAGATCTTATATACCTTCGTAAAGCGCTCTAGGTACTTAGTAGCATTATAACTAGAGAAGAGTCTAGGTAATCCCTTATCTATAGGCAAAGGGAATATAACCTAAATGACTTTAGTAAGTCTATCTGCTATAATGTCTACTTAGCTATAATACTAGTCTTCTATATCGAAGGTAAAGTTTCTAGACTCTACTAACTATAGTAATTCTAAAGGCATTCTCCCTAAGGAGTTTTCGGTATATCTGGATATAAGAGGCGTAAAAAGTAGTATTTCAGGTTATAATATCTATTAAACTAATAAGAAGAGAGGTTATAGTAGTTACTATCCTTAATTATACCTTCCTATTTAAATTACCTCCTTAAAGGTAATTTTACTCCCTAAATAGCTAATCTAGAAAGTCCTCCTTCCTTCCTTTAAGTCTTCTTACTATAGTTATAACTAAAGCTAGAGTTAATCTACTATCTTTAACCCTTCTAAGTATACCTAGTAAAGCTATTCCTAACCCTTCTAATAAAGAATACTCTATAATACCTTAGCCCCTATAACTAGTAATCCTAAGATAATAAGAGAGATCTATACTAGCCTATTAAAGAATAGTAATATATAGGTAGAAATGGTCCTATTAGTAAGGGCTAGTACTAAGGTAACTAGGGTTAAGATAGCTACTAGACTTTCCTCTAGTGTCCTTATAACTCTAGAATCCTATTTCTTAACTCTAAGTAGCTCTAAGTATACTAATCGGTTTTCCGAAATCTCTATCCTTCTAGATAGATAGTAAAGTCGCCTAGTCTTAACATTTTATCGCTTCTCCTACTACCACTAGCAGTATTACTATATTAGGGCAAGAGTAGCCTCCTAGCCTACCACTAGATATACCGATCTCTTAGTATCTATATTCGCCTTCCTTAGTTTCCTAATAACTTTACTATATATACCTCTATATAAGTGTCCTTACTCCTCTATTATAAATATTACTATCTACTATTCTCGAGGTCTAGTAGTCTAGTTTAGACCTAGAGCTAAGCTCTTCCCTAATTAAGCCTTTAAAAATATAAACTAGTACTAGCCTCTCCTAGTAGTAGTTATATACCCCTAAGACTAAACCTCCGTCTGGTCAGATAGAGAGGAGTATTAGCTTAAAGTATCTAATGTATCTAGGCACTTATAGATATAGTAGACAAGTCTAGCCTCCTAGATAGTGGTTACGATAGACGCGGGGATGGCGATAATGATGCCCCTCTAGGTAGATATAAATAAGTCTACCTATGTAGAAAAAGATAGCCAAACTTACAAGTGAAAGAAGAACCTTGTTATTATATAAATAATGCTATAATAGTAGTCTATTACTATTATTGTTGATCTATTCTGTAAAAACTGTCTATCGTCCTTGTTCTCCCTTAGCACCTCCTAGATAGGTATCTTCTATTTATATCTAGTGTATATATAACTTGTTTAGAACCGGAAAAACGAATCTGTAACCTATGCCCCTCTGGTTATACCAAGAGGTTCCTACCTTAGTCTAATAATAGAGGTTTAAAATGGTTTTATAGTCGATACTAAGCTAAAAGAGTCTTACTCTAACTTAAAGATTCTCCTTCTACTACTAAGGGTATTAAACGACTAGGTAATAGTACTATCTTAGTTAATAAAGGGTAGGAAGGATTAGAAACTATTAGAGCTACCTACTGCTTAGGTTAATTATTAAGGGAGGTAGTACTATTATAGGGCCTTTTAAGTGAGTTCGAACTAGTTATATAGGTAGGTAGGGGTTAATTGCTCTTAGGCCGGCAGGTTACCCTATTAGTAATAAGGAAAACTGATCCTTAGGGAGGAAAACCTTCCCCCCGGATCAGTGGCCTAATAGATACATTTTATACCCCGAATCGGCTGCCTATTCCTCTGGCTATATCCTGACCCTATCTACTGCCTAGCAGGGTTATACCTGTCAGTGTATGGTGTAGGCCCTCTATGGTTTGCCGCTGGTGCGGTCGGGTTGCATTCGTGACAATGTAATAGTAAGTTCTGGTAAGCTTTAGAGAGTGTTTTTAGTAGGTAGCTTAAAGGATTGAAAAATACATTGTTAAACTATCTACAAAGGAGACAAAACGAGTAATGTTTGTAGATAAAAGAGATGTTCAATGTGGTTAAGCGCCTCACATGCTATGGCAAGCGCGTGGCTAGTGCTTTAGAAGCTCTATCGCTTCTGACATACATCAAAGGGCTGGTCTGACTAAAGGAGTTCAATGTGCTGCTAAAATTTTTTCATGAAATGGGTTCTACAAATTCTGCGGGTCTGCTGTGGTGTGTCTCTATCTTGTCTCGGAATAGTAATTGTGAGTGTCGGGAGCAAGCTGGAGGATGGAGGTTTGGGTTGGCATCGGCGATGGGTGATGAGGAAGAGGCGCTGAGGAGGCCGCTTGAGGGAAAGACAGGAGATGAAAAGAGAAACCAGTGGGTTGGAAGTGGTGATTTCTACCTAAATTAGGACGTAACTTGGGCGTGTCTTTTGTGGAGATGCCCATGGTTCCATGAGATGCGGATCGTTGCCATTGCTCTTCCATCTCCAGGCTAGCAGCTAATAGAAAGCACCCCTCTGTATCCTCCAACCGCGTACCCCAAGGACGTGATCCGCCACTGCTCATTCCATCACTCATTACCAGTTCCTATAGTAACGGGTATCGCTGGGCCGGGACACGGCGGTTGGCACGGTGCGGCGGAGCATGGTCGTACCTGGGACCGGCCTGAAGTGCAGCTGCGGATTGGCGGGCTTCGTCCAGTTGGGGCGGCAGTACTGGTTGCAGTCGTGCTGACTGAAGAAGGAGCTGATGCCGTCGCGGCCAAGATCGGTGACGCCGTAGTCGCCGGTCCGAGAGAGGATCACCGGGTCGGATAAGACAAGCTCGTGCTGGTAGATGCCGCCCTGCAGGTCGCAGAGCACATGGTTTCCGCCCGAGACGTGGTAGCTGAAGTCTGACAAGGAGGTACGATCAGTCGGACCGTTTTGGGTTCAGTGTTGGGTTGCACCTACGGCTCAGCGCCTGCATGACCTGCGGCCACGCGCCCCAATCGTCCTTCCAACCAGTGTTGCTGTTGAACTTTCGGAAGTTCTGAATGAAAGGCTCAACCAATGCTTTCTGGCCAGCCCGGGAACTCGTCTTGTCGGAGACCCACACTGAGGGCACGTTGATCTTGACGGTCTTGTTGACGATATTCAGCTCGTTGAAGCGGTTCACAATCTCCAGAGCTCTGTCGACTGCCTTGATGTCCAGAGCAAAGTAGTCATCTTCGAAGACAGCACCCGTCTTGAACCATTTCAAAACGCAGGCCTGGCCAGATCGTGCGCCGCTGGTGTAAACCCCCTTGGCAACCCAACGAAAGGCACCCGATGCGAAAGGGTTGTTGAGAGCATCGTGGGAGAAGTTGGCCTTGTCAGAGTCATTGTACCGGCCGCTGTCGGATTGTTGGGTAGCAGGAGTGTCGGAGGAATGGCCGTGAACACAGCCGGCGCATCGCGACAGCCCCAAACCCTTGGACCACTGGTTGGAGGTGTAGGAGGTCTGGGGAAGGTCGCGCCCGCAGTCGGCACAAACGCGACCCATGATGAAAGAGTGCCAAGGAATGACTGCCGAGGAATGACGATGATGCGAACGAGGAAAGAGATCCTCGCCAGAGCGGGGTTTCCGCAGTTTCGTGCGGGGTGGAAGTCAGGTAGCTGAGGGCGAAGGGTGCAGGAAGGCACCTACTGGTTTTGCCACTCCCAGCCAGCGGCTTCCAGGGAGGGTCATTTAGCTCCAGCTACGGAATACTTCCAAGCTGCTCGATAAGCTCCGCGGAGGCCATCTCCCATCAACGATTGGTTATTAGAGCTCCCGGTCAATCACACAATTCAGCACGACAAACGGACACCGGATAGTCACAGCCCAGTCACATCCAAAGAAATTGGTCAACAAGTTTCATTCCCACCCGCTAATTATCTCCAAGCCAGTACCCCTTGAAGAACTTCACTCCGTCCCTCAACCAATCCTCCTCCACCGTATTGACCGCATCAAACCCATGGTCCCCATTCCTCACCGAATACTTGACCACCCACCCAGGCCTCTCCCTGCCCGCCCTCTCCACCAACTCATCGGCCGCCACTTGGGCACCACAAAGTCAGCCGCCCCTCATCCCCCAACAGCTCCCGCATCCGCCCGTTCGCGATCCCGCCCTGCAGCAAGTCCACCCTCTCCAGCCACGGCGCCGACGTGACCACCTTCCCTGCGTCCGCTCGCGCCTGATACCCGGCCACGACCTCCTCCAACCCTAGCCGCTCACCGTATAGACGTGTGTTCCATGAGGATGGTTATCACCATTTGCGTTGTAAGTGTATCGATATCCCCGAGTCCAGAGTGGTGCAGATCCCGCATCTCGACCACGATCGAGGGCTACGCCGCCGCCGCCGCCGCAGTCTCCCGGCCCACGAAACACCTCCCGGCGCCGACTCTCCTCTCATCGGCGATGCTCCTGCTGGTCCCTCTCCCAGTGTAACCCGTTTTGAGAATCAAGTTGTTAGGTTTGATCTTGAGAAACGAACGCAATGTGAACATGTCACAACAGCGGCGGTGATGGCACCATTCTGTATCCCCTATTACATAGCATGCCTCTACAGAAAGATTGCCCTCCCATACGGACGACCTAACCCGACGCCAGGAAAAGCGCAGAGCTCGCAAGAACGACGTCAAGGCCCCCCACCCCCCCCGGCGTCCAGGCACAGGTAGATCTCAAAAGGCGCAACTCCTAGATCCACCACTGATCAGAACGGATGAGCTTGCAGTCCTCAGGCAAGGACTGTAATCTCATCGCCGTTGTTGATGTTGACAGGCGTTTTCGTACACCCGACCTGCCGCCCACATGCCTGTGGCGCCCCTCAAGCATTGGAACCCTTGGGTTGACGTACATTCTGGTCGTCCTGGTCTTGGCGGGCGGCCTCAGTGTGGGCGATGGCTGCTTCCAGGTTGTCCACCTTCGCGTTGATAGACTCGGTGATTTTCAGGGACTCGCGCCACTTGAGGAGCCCGCGGATTGTTTAGCTGCGGCAAGTCGCGGTTGGGCAGGGAGGTGGTCTTAGCTTCAGCCATGGTGTCAACGGTGACCCTGTGAGGCATGTTAGAATCGCAACGCTGCGATCAAAGATTGACCTTGATGGAACTAAGAGGAGGAGAGACATGAGAGATGGAAGATGCGGAAGTTGGGGCCTGGAAGTTCTACAGGTGTTATATGCAGCGACAGCAGTTGGCAGTCGTAATTGCACTGTCCTGCATGCCCGGGTGGCTTCGCAGATCCCTGTTCAGAGCTGCATATCCGAACCCCTGTTTTTCAACAACGTCATGTCGCCTAACTCGGCCGTTCTTCCACCGTTCAACAACTTCAACAAGTTGTTGAACAGAACTCGGTCAATTGAACCACTTTAAACGCCCTCAATTTGCATTCAGTTCTATTTGCCAATATCTTCGTATTCTTCCACCTTCGTAGTTCCAACAGCTTATTTCGAAGAGAGCAGGTCTTTTTGGCTCCAACACAACACTCCCGTCCGCGATCACAAAACGCAATGACCGCAAGGCGCATATTTGTCAGCATCTCACCCAAGAGCCGTTTCTGGTCTCTTGCCTGCCAATCGGCCCAGGCACTCGTGGACCTTGCACTGGGTCTGGTCAAGAAGAACGGGCTGGTCGAGCCTGACGACGAGTGCGACCCCAGGTTCCTGGTGGAGGAGAGATGGGGCCCGCGGACACACATCGTCTTCGACATCAATCACCGGGATTATGACTCCAACACGGCGCACCTTCCGGGCCAGATTAACAACCTGCCTGTTGTCATCGTGTTTCTCAGCCGCACCGAGAGCGTACAGACAACTAGCAAGCTGCTGGAGGACAAAATCAACAGCGAGGTTCGCGAGATCCATGGAGCGCATGCTGTTGGAATCGAGCCGCCATTTATTGTCGACCACACCGAGGGAAAGATACCATGCTACCCCAATCCGCGCTCTGCGAGGCTGGCTCATCCCCGGGCAGGCGAGTGACATCTGGGACAGTACATTCCATCCTCAGAAGGAACTCTCCATTTCCTCTTGGCTTAGAGTATGTGCCCTTTTCCTTCTTGTCAACCCCCCGCAGTCCTCCGGAACCTCCTCCCCTTAGGCGGATCCTCCTTTTGGAACCTCGGATTCTCTGTGGGTTGAAGCGGGGTTGCAGGCCAAAACCCATGATCAAGACTTCAGAAAAGCGCGGGCGATCGATTTGTGGGCGTATAACCTCGCATATGTGCTCAAATTCTCTGCACCTGAGCCTGAATTAATGCTTCAAATCATCAAGAAGATGTTCCGGATAATGATTTTATTAATGAAATACCCAGGCTATGCGCGCGGCGCCAGTGTAACAGCATGGAGGATCCCCCGAAGGTGAGTGGAGGTATTAGCTACAAGCCCAGGCCTTGGCTACCACACGGTACGCTGTTGTTTCACATTGATCTTTCAATACTGTCACCCCTAACGTCCCATTTCCTGGAGGCAAAGTTTGCCAATGGATAATCTGGACATGGCTGCTCGCTCGCTCAGGTGGACGGATTCGATGCGATTGAATCGGGTCCGATAGTTGGCTTCCCAGACAATTTCGGGGAGGAGTTTGGGAGTGCTCAAAACTCAATGGCACCAGCCTCACCGAGTTCGGCCATAGCGTCGTACTATTAGAAAAATCACCAGGTGATACCATTTCTCACCATATCACTGTTCATACTCCGGCCCCTCGTGAGGGCTTACATTCGATATCTGCATTGCTTCCCCCCAACCCCTTAACTTTGACGGCGCCATGCATAAAGCAGTCGAGTCACAGCCTCTAGAATGGAAACCAGGAAATGCCAATGCAGGAATTTATGCCAATCTCCCTCCGACCAGTCTATCAGATCAAACCAAGTCCCAAAAACGCCCATAACCATGCAACAAGCCCGGGTAGTAACTAAACAGACTTGATCGCTCCGTAAATAATTAGACAATGCCAGAAACTCCCAAGCACAACATGCGGCGGGCTTTCCCCTGGAAGGCTCTCGCATGATTCACCCCTAAGTCACGGAGAAAGACAAGAAAAGAAGATAAAAAAAAGGAGGACAGAGAGAAACTAGAAGTGACGGAACCGCCCCCCCCCCAACAAGCCAGGTCAGCACGCCTAAGTTTGCTCAGCGACGATAAGGTTCTGCGATAGCAAGCAGGACCTCGTTTTCCGAAACACACTTGAACTCGGCGCCCTTTCTGCTAAGGTCACGCAGCAGGTCAGGGACCGAGAACAGCCGTTGGGTCGGCTTTTGCTTCCTCCTGCCCCCCTCTGCTTCTGGATCATAATAATAGAGATTCGGGGGCTTCAGATGTGTCTCTAGCACGTTCATGATGGTTCCCGCGCGGAACTGATGGACGGGCCCGCAGAAATCGATCTCCAGCTCCCACTCCGGGAGGGATCTAATAATGAGCTCCTTGTTGTCGATGCGCTGGTTGAGGTCGGCCGCGGGCCCAACGTACCCGACCGTGTTGATGCGGGCGCGCTGTACGACCAGGCTTGTTTCGAGATCGCCGGCAAAAGGGCACGACTCGTTGCGCTTTTTGCATTCCTTGCAGGTGATTTCCGTGAGCCTGAAATATGAGCAGGTCTTTGGTGTGCGCTCTTGCTGCGGTCTTTGTTGTTCATATGGGTAGCAGTTTTGCCGATATGAGTTGGGTATTATTACTTGTTGGCGTGGGTTCGGCGGTAGACGCGCGTTCAGAGGTTGGTAATTGTATGGCTGATTGGGCGCTGGGAGGTTTCGGTTCACTTGGTAAGAAGTCTGGCCGCTTCGGGGTGGCGCCCTGTTGTTGCGTGGATCGACTGGGACAGGCCTGTAGCCCGACTGAAGGCCAGGCTGTCGGCCGTAGTATCTCTCAGGGGGAGAGTCGTCAGGTCGACGCTTAGAGCGTTTCTTCTCCTTGGAGAAGAGGTTGCCCATCCTCAGAGGGTCGGCTTCTTCTGAATAAGGCTCAGGCGAGTCCGGAGATGATGTTGGCGAAGAGTGGACCGGTGGTTGCGGTACATGAACGGCCTGTGGCAGGACGCTGGCGGATGGTACAAGGTGAAGACTGTGGAATAGAACGGGGCTGCTCCCCAAGCCCGCCGCCATGGCTGCTTTTATTGTCGTTCCCGGACACTTCAACGAGGCCATCGGCGATGACAGCCACGCGGCCGTGACCGTCGGTTGCTGTCGCGCGAACATTTCGAGGCGCTTGTCTGACAGCGGTGGTTGCTGGTCAGGGCACAATCCGGTGTAGAAGGCTCCGATATTGGGGTCTGTGAAAGGCCGATTATATTATACAACGGTTTCGGATGGTCGATCTGGGGATCGAGACCAGGTTCGAGACAGGACAGAGACCGGGTTGGAGGCCGGCCGAGGCCGCCAGAAAGGGCGGCCGTCGCGAGGAGCACAACATCGAGATATGTGTCTCGCGCGACGCTGCTTAACATCGGGGGGCTAGCTTGTTGGTCGTGGCGGTGTGCATCGCCAGTCAAAGGACATTGGTCCGTATAAGCCGCAATGCCGTACTTAGTCATGGCGCTCAGCCACCGACGAAGGCGAGCAAGCCTCGGAGTCTTACGCATGAGACCAGTAGCAATTTTTTTTTAATTTTGTCTGTTTTCACCTCTTTCTCGGTGAGATCGCTGATAAGTGTCAGCAAGACATGCCGCTAAGAGAGGGTGTTTTTTTCTCTTCCTTTCTGGTGCCGGCGTTGTGCATGAACGAACCCGAGAAGAGGCGACAGGTGGCGAGGCATTAGCATGTGCCCAGTTGACCACTCCCAAACAAGTCACAGCATGCGCATCTTCCGCTATTCAACTCGGTGGCATATCACATATCATCCTCAATAACAAACCAACCAACCGCAATAAAAAAACATCGAGGACAATCTCCGATTGGGAAACATTCTGTCGAGACTTCAAGACGAAGTGCAAGACTGACTGGTGTTATGAAGCTACTGGCGGGGAGGGCGCGGGCTTGGACTTGTGGTCAAGTGGGGGCACAGCCCGCTGACCGACTCTCTGGGCTGCTCAAAGCCAGATGTTATTGGTGTAAAGTGAAGAACGAAAGCTCTAATTATCTAACAGAAAAGTATATTCCGCAAAGGAAACCGTGAGGTAAGTATAGTACTGATCGGGATCAAACATGTTACGTTCGAGCTGGCTTAGAGCTTGCTCTTATATCTACTACTGCCTGAGCTGATATGCGGAGATTATTCGTACTAGTTAACCGGCCCGCGGTCACGGATAACCAGTAATTACCACCACCACCCCTGTCAATTCTAGTGACTGTGGAACAATAACTTGGTACTCCGTAGATAGATCCGGAATACGGGTACATGTATCGAAGAAGGCTTGCGAGGTCAACGAATTCTAAGAAACTCTTCCAAAGATGTTTGGGTTACTCCCGATCAATTGAGCAAGAAAATTATAATTAACGCCTAGGACGCCAACATGCCTCGGATCTTCAAGGGATCCTCAAACTGCAATGGAACCATGACTGGGCAGTGCGTAGCGCGGAACGACGTTCAACCTGATTCCTCTCTCTCTCTCCAACGCCCTGAATGATCAAAGTCCGGGTGCTGTGGTAAGTTTTGCGCTGCCGATTCCATTGCGGCAGGGTAGATCTAATAGATAGGTAGTAGGAAATGCGTATTTTGGTGGTCCCTGTCCACCCACACGGCCCAACAAGGCATCTCCAGGGCGCGTATCTTGCAAGACTCGAAAATTACCACCGGTTGTACTGGTCATCCTGCTCCTTCTTCTTCTCGACGTCGATCAGCTCGACCGCGTCCGAGTCGCTGGCGTGGGGGAGGTACGAGACTGTGTGCGTGACGGTCTTCTGGATGGCGCGGTTGCTCGGGAAGGGCGACCGCTCGCCGCCGCCGCCGCCGCCGCCGCCGATGCGGTAGCTGCCGGCCTTGTAACCGGAGCGGTTGGTGCTGCCAAAGACGCTGGGCAACACGTGCCGGAGGAAGGAGAGGAGCGGGGGCATGCAGCAGCACACGATGGAGATGTTGCACTCGATGACGCTGTAAGTGGCCACATTGACATTGTTGACTTTTTTGGGGGGGGTTGTTAGTGCGTGGTTGTTTTCGTCATCGGAGTGGTGATTGGTGGCCCATGACTTACAGGTCGGGTTGGACGAGGTGGAATAGGTAACAAGTCCCGAAAAGCGGATGATGCTGATGATGGTGATACTATTTTCCCAATTTTCCCGTGAGTAAAGCTGCTGCTCTGAACAGGTTTCTTCATGGGTCCTCAGACATGGGACTTACACAATGCCAACGCTGAACATCAAAAGCAGGTAAATCTTCTTCTTCCTCCCCATCTGGAGCCTCAGCAGCTGCGGAATGGGCAGTGCCAGAATCCAGAGATCAGTAGCGATGTTGATGGCCTTGGAGAAGCGTGTTAGACTCCAGACGTGCAAAGACCTCTTTTCCGAGAGTTAATTAGCACCTACAGAATGGGCCCACCAGAAGGCATTGTTATCAAAGCATACTCCCTCACCGGATCCAGTCCAGGCAGACCAGGCGTATTCGACAGGGATACAGGCCAGAATCGCGGCGATCACCGTCGACACCATGAACAGGAGGCAGTGGATGATGGTGCCCCAGCAGAACATGTGGAACCTCCTCGAGGGAAATACGTGCATGAAGAAGCACACGACGGTGATTTTGGTGAGGATGATGGCCGGGATATAGGACACTTGGGTGATCCATGTGTACTAGAGGGGAGGGGGGGGGCCGGACAAGAGAGTCAGCATTTATTCTCTCCTCCGTCGCCATCATCATCATCCCGATCTCGACCTGGGAACTCCGACTAACCTTGACAACCTGTGTAATTTCTTCGGGCGTGAGCGTCCAGATGTCTCTCCCCATCCCATGGGCTCTCACTGGACATTATCCGTTAGCGGAAGAATTGGCAAATTGAAGGAGTTTACATGTGTGACATGAAAAAGGGGCAATGGAACGTACTGAAGAATTCACCCACATCCATGGGGATCGAAGAAATCTTGCATGACAGCCGAGAGCACCTTGGGTTAGCCGGTTCCTCTCAACCCTCGCCCCTCGCCCTTCCCTTGTCGAAAGCGAAATCTGGGTATACCTCGGTGTCACTTACCATGGCCAGGACTGCCCACAAGTCGGCCCAATGGAACTCCTTCTTTCGAAATCCCGACTCGTATACCCTCAAGAGGACGAAGGCGAGGGCCAGGCCCCCCGTAATTGCCGTTGCGATGGGAGCGACGAGACTCCTGTCGCGGACGGTCTCCTTGCACAGAGTTGCCGTCGCATTCTTTGCAGCTGTTTAATGGGGCGAAAAACGGGGTCAGCGGTCGAACAAGAACAAGCATAATTACGCGCGTGAACGGAGGAGGTCCTCACCAAGCCCTTCAAATATGTTACAAGCTCCAAGCGAGCAGGTCTCGACGTTGGCCATGAGCGTCTTGTCTGCGCATATGCAGTCCATGTTGGTCGGATCGCACTTGGACTCGGGAAGATACTTTGCCAGACAGTCGCTCTGTCGCATTTTCTCCCCCCCAAGTTGCGTCGTCAGCGTCATTCGGTCCTCTCTTGGTCTCTCACCGACCGGAGGGAAACGAAGTAGGCGGGCGTGTGTGTTGTTGCAGACGTACCGCGCATTTTGGCATCTCCTGGGCCCAAGAGCGGCCGGCCAGACCTGCGATGGCCAACGCTGCCGTCCATATTGAGAACCTCATCATGGGCTTGTGGTTGCTTGCGTCTTGTGCAGGTGACGACGGGAGACGACGTTAGTCATCGGGGCGCCGGTTTTGGTTTAAAAAGAGAGAGTTGATTAGGTAGGTAGGTAGGTAGGTAGGTTAGCATTGAATCAAGTGATTCCTACACCAAGAAAGGAGTCGTGTAACAGAGAAGTGCTTGCAACGGCGAGCCAAGAGCGCCACCCCCCGAACTGCTGGGAACGTGCGGCTCTCAGCAATAGAATGAGGCTGGTTCAGTTCAACATGGGTTCAAACACTGCCCCGGTCATCTCGTTGCCTGCCGGTGAGGGCCGGCGGATGGAGGCTCGCCACGCTACTCGTGAATAACTAACACTTCCCAGGATTCGACAAGGGTTGGGAAAATGCTCGGCTCGGCGTCGTCACCTTGGTTGCCGAAGATAATTGGTGTGTTATTGCTCGCCATGCCGTCTCGTCCCCCTCGCCCCCCCGGGGGCCTTGTTGTGCCTCCTGTCACACCGTCCCTCATTAGGTATGTATGTACATACACTTGTCCTTCGTATTCACGCCAGCCACACAAAACCATCCTAGTAAATCCAGTAACTACCTCCTTTTTTTCCCCAAAGCTTGTGGTCGAGCCGCAAGCTAGCACGCCTGATAAAAATATAAAGGGGAAAGCTGAAGAATAACCCTCAGAGCTATCTCCAGGTATTAGAGCTCTGTATAGCCTTACAACTATCCTTTTACTTTGCACTTTCTGTGGTGTACTTCCCGCCAGATATCGGGAGGATGCTTTGATTGTCTCGGGTCTATCAGGGTAGAGAGACACTTACGGAGATACCTTTTTTTTCGGATAGGAGAGGAGTTCTGACAGGGAAATCCATACACGTGGTGCACCTCAAAGGTCTGGGAATGGTAGGTCTAAAACGGTTTAGTGTTAGCTAAAACTGCTACTACGGAATACATTACCGAGTAATCCGTACTTGCAATAAAGAATCGTAAAAGAAAACCGGGTTAATATAACTATCCGCCGAACAAAAGGGAGGGAAGGGGCCTGTCCTGGAAGATTGGCTCCCACGTCCGTACCTGGCCGTTACCATTCAGGTCGCAGATGAAGCAAAACGGGCTCCAGTTCTGCTGCTGAAGGATGAGAGAGTCTGGACCGTTTTGATTCTCGGCAGGCCTTTTTTTGGGCGGAGGTTACTGCTACACTACTCCAGTACACTACACTACATGTGGTCCGTACAGCACTGCTACACTAGTTACACGTCGTGTACATACAGACACTCCTACATACACTCGGGACACTGATGTTGGTTGGCCCGACATGGTCCAGGCCTGCACAACCTCAGCATGGAGGAGGGTTGGGTGGAGAGCTGCTGGCTCGGGTTCTTACGCGAACCAATGGGTTCGGGTCCGACCCTTGTTGGGCATTCAGTTGCCCATGCGTCCAACTGCATGAGGCTTCCTATCTCTGCCGGGGCCGTTGACCCGGGAGATCATCCGGTGGTTCTCCCCCGGAACGGTTTGCGGGGTCGCTGCCCACGGCCGTAGTGTAAACAGATTAGTCCACTACCTGTGTATGAGCAGGAGGCTTTTGATCGCCATTTCGTGTTTGCCGCGCAATTGGGCTGCTTCGCCCCGGACCCCCTTCCCCCTCCCCCCCCCCCTCTTTTCCCTCCCTTTGGAGGTAGTTACCAGTTGATCACTATGCCCGTCCTGACGGATTCGGATTGGGACAAATGAGGCAAAACTAGCGGGGAGTCCTTCCGGGCCTCCGAGATGGGAGAAGGGGGGGGGGGGGGGGAAGAAGGATTTAAGGGGAAGAGAGAAGGCGCTCTTGGGTAAGCAGCCACGAGGGTGCTGAAACCACCGGTGTGCGTGGTCGCATTGTCTTGGTTTTGTCTCGTCTTGTTTTTCTTTTTTCTTTTCTTTTCCTTTCTTTTTTTCCTTTCGGAAGGAGCCGCCATGTCCCTGATTCCAGACATCAAACTCCTCCTCGGCGCCGTCGTCCTCCTGGTCGTCGGCCGGGTGCTCTTCACACGCCGGCCGGCGCACCCTCTACCCCCCGGGCCCAGGCCGGCGCCGCTGATCGGAAACCTGCACCAGCTGCCCAAAAGCCTCCAGTGGTTTCACCTGTACCACTGGAGCAAGAAGTACGGCCCCATAATGCATCTCAGCATGGGCGGGCAGCCGCTCATCATCCTGTCGACCCACCAGGCCGCGCACGACCTGCTCAACAAGCGGAGCGCCAGGTACTCGGACCGGCCGCGCATGGTCATGTCGGGCGAGCTGGTCACACGGGGCATGCACATGCTGCTCCGGCAGTACGACGAGCGGTACCGGCTGCACCAGCGGATGGAGGCGCCGCTGCTCAACCTGCGGTCCGCGAGCTCGTACCGGCCGCTGCAGGACATGGAGTCGCGGCAGCTGCTCTTTGACGTGCTGGCCGAGTACGACGAGGTCGGGGCCCGGGGGGTCGACTTCCACCACCACTTCGAGCGGGCCATGGCCAGCTTCATCTACACGGTCAACTACGGCTACCGCCTGCGGACCGGGTACGAGAAGGAGCTCATGGACGGCAAGCGGGTGCAGGCCGAGTTCGCCCGGACCGGCCAGGTGGGCGCCTACCTGGTCGACTCGTTCCCCTCGCTCAACCGCCTCCCGCGCTTCCTGGCGCCCTGGAAGAAGGAGGCGGACGAGCTGTACGGGCTCGAGTGCCAGCTGCACCTCGGCAACCTCGAAAAGGGCCTGACCAACCCGGGCTGGAACTTCAGCAAGCACATGAAGCAGTCGCCCGAGGGCCGGGACATGCCCAAGGTCGAGCTCGCCTTCGACCTGGGCATCCTCGCTGACGCCGGCCTCGACACCTCCACCGTGGCGCTGGATTGGTTCATCGTCGCCTGGATCACCACGGGCTCGACCTGGGTCTCCAAGGCGCAGAAGCTCCTCGAAGAGGTGGTTGGCAGAGATCGGCTGCCCACCTTCGAAGACCGGCCCAAACTGGCGTACATTGATGCCATTGGTTGGTCTCCCCCCCCTCCCTTTTTTTTCTAGAAACTTTTTCTTCTTTATTTTTCTTTTGCTTTTTTCTTTTGCTTTTTTCTTTTGCTTTTTCCCTTTTTCTTTTTTCCTTTTTCTTTTTCCTTTTCTTTGTGGATCCCCCCTTTTACTAACTAGTACGATCGGCAGTGTGCGAGACGCTGCGGTGGCGCCCCGTGGTGGTCGGCGGCGTGCCGCACTTCACCAAGGTCCAGGACAGCTACATGGGCTATCACATCCCCGCCAACTCGATCGTGCTGGCCAACGCCTTCGCCATTACGCGCGACGGATCCGTGTTTGGGCCCGACGTCGACGACTTCATCCCCGAACGATGGATGGTTGACGAGAAAGACGCAAAGGCCGAGCCGACGATCGACGCGTGCGGCCTCAACGTCTCGGCGCTCAAGGACCTGCCCCAGACGGGCTTCGGGTTCGGGCGCCGCATCTGCACCGGCCGCATCATCGCCCGCAACCAGCTCTTCATCCAGATGGCCCGCATGCTCTGGGCCTTCGACGTCGAGCCGGGCATCAACGAGGCCACCGGCCAGAGGCCAAAGATCACGGCAGAAATCACCCCCGCGAACTGCACCGAGGGCTTCGTCACGCTGCCCAAGCCGTTCAAGGTCGAGATGCGCCCGCGCGGTCAGTGGGTGCGCGACGCCATCCTGCGCTCGGGTACCACCCACGGCATCGACCATGCCGAGCTGCTGAACCAGGCCGCCAAGGACAGGGAGCGTGCTTAGTTTTGGAAGAGTTGGGGCCACCTTGGGTTTGGCCTTATCACGTTGCAGGAATCGGCCAACAGCGGAAACAAACAATGCTACCTACCTACCTACCTACTTACCTAATCTGTACCAGCGAGAGAGAACTTGACCAAATTAAAAACCATGCTTGCCAAAAAAAAATATCCCGTCCATTTTTTGTCACTTTGTCACCGGTGCAGTCTGTTAACTCGGCCAAGCATAGCACGTTATCACTTGTCCACGATTCTGTGATATAACTAATCTGTACTATGTACACAGAACACGGATACCCGGTGGTTAGTGCTGACTAATTAGTTCAGTACTACCACCTGTCTCCCGACAGGTGGGGCCAAAACCCCCGGACGCCCAGATACGGCCGGACAGGTGCGCGTCCAAATTCGCGTCCAATTTTACCAGTCAACTCCCTATACTCGAAGATACAACCACTGCCACAAGCCCAATTCAACCACTTTCCTATACACGATGCCTCTAACCGACCAAATCCAAGAACCAGCTAATATACGGGCCGCTAAATGGCTCCTTGCCGCTCAAACTCGCCACCGAACCAGTCGCTTACCCCATAGAAAGGAACCCAGTATACGGCACACGGCTCAGCTATTCAAGACTAGAAAAACCCAGGTTAGCCGGCACTTAAAGTCTTTGAAGGATACTAGGCTTCTAGCCACTAGTAATAACGTAGTTAGAAGACCTCGGTTGCTTTGAAACGACGAAGATTCTACCCTCGAAGGATACGTGTACTAGCTTATCAAATCTGGTTCCCTCGCTACCAAAGATCTTCTCTAAGATGCTACCAACCGCTTATAGGCATATCGTGATCCTCCTTGCCCTCCTGTCAGTAAGCACTAGTGGCTGCGTTGGAAGGAGGATCATCTATAGTTCTAGCCGACATTCTTTAAACTAGTCGAAGTAAACCGACTCTTAGCTAAATAGTAGGTAGAAGATCTAGAGGTATTCTTTAATAAACTTAAGGATATTATTGAAATATATAAGATTACTATATCTAGCTATTAGAATATAGATAAGACTAGGTATATATTTATAATATTAAATAGGCGGTTTAAGATCTTGATAGTTGAAATAGATAAGAAGAAGAAGGTTAGTTCTCTCCCTTAGATCTAGATACTAATATAGAATGCTTACTATAATAATTTCTTAGCTAGAGATTCTAGATCTTTATAATTAAGAGTTAATAAGCCTAATTAGCATTAGAAATATAGTTAGCAATACTATTTTAATATTTTATATCTTTAAATAATAGCTATTAGAAGATTAGGATATTAAAGGTCTTAATAATAAGATACGATTCTATAAGTTAGATATAGCATTTAATAACTCTAAGATAATAATAGATTAGATATATCATTTTAATAAATACTCCTTTACTATCTATACCAAGTTATAATAATATAGTATAAGCTTTAAGGAATAGTTTAGTTATAACTATTATAACTATAGTTCTACTCTTAATATATACTTTATTAACCTAAATAATATTACTCCTAAAGATTCGGTCTATATATCTATACTATTAGAAGAATATATATATCGGCTACTTATCCTAGATAACTTTATAAGATATTATAACCTTGAACTTTACAAATACTATCTCTTGTTTGACATTCTTATTATCTTCCTCCCTCCCTATTTGATATATTTTATCTAGCCAATAGATATAGAGGTCTTTCGCTATCTCAAGGAAGTATATTAATGACGTCTCCGGTAGGTAGTTCGAAATAGTAATCTTATATTTATATAGGCAGACTTTGTCAAAGGATTCTAGGAAATCTAGGAGGCTAGTTTTAGACATTGAAATATTATAGTAGGATTCGAAAAGACTAGTCTTTTTCTACTAAACCAATATATTATAATAGACTAGATCAAGGAAAAAGTATTATCTAATATAGCCATTAGATATCCTATAATAATTCCTAATAATAAGTAATAGATATATATAAAAAAAGGTATTAATTATATCTAAGAGTAGTATCTTAAGCTTTTTAGTTCGCTAATATAAGAACATTTTTAAAATATTATATTAATGGTTAATAAGGGTTAGCTAATATATAAATATCTTAATAACTTTACAAAGGACAAGAGAGCCTATCTAGCTATACTATCTACTAAGAAAATATAAGGCTAACTTATCAAGCTAATAGGAGAGGTTATAATAAGTATAACCATTTAATACATTCGTTAGGTTTAGGAGATCTAGGCTTAGAAGAATACTAAGGCTATTCGAGATACTAGCCGAAAAGCTACCTATATTACCGTTAAGCGGATTAAATAGGATTATAGGGAGGAATATAAAGTCTAGAAGAAGCGCCCTAAAAACAAGATTCCTAGTACTAATAGGTGTTGCCTTCGTATAATAACCTTTACTAAATTCCTAGAAAAGACTAACAAGAACGATTATCTTCCTCTTAATAATAACCACCTTCTTTAGGTTCTACCAAAGGAGCGTTAGCTACTAGCGTTTTTCGACTTAAGAGATAAAAAGGAAGTCCTAATCCCTTGGTTAGCAAAGAAGCCGTTATCAGAAGTCAAACTCCTATCCCCTAAGCGTCCTAGGATATAGATTAGTAGTATATCTATAATGTCAATTGACGATAGTGACGATAATAGATTTGACTTTATAGATAGTAAAGATAAGTAAGAGGAGGATACCAAGTCACTATCTCTATCTAGGGTTAAGAAGGAGTCACTATATATAGCTATTATCAAGGATATTAGGAGGTTTAAGAAGTGATATACCTACAAGTTAGTAGTAGCTACGCCAGGGATAGTAACGCTAGGGACAGAAGATAACAACTATCGCTAGGAGGCTGAAAGAGAAGGTATTACTACGATTAAGAGCAATAGGGATAAGGAGTATGATATAGAGGGAGAGGGAGACGAAGGCGAGTCATATAACTAATTGTTTGACTAGTTATAACCAGGTAGAATTGAATTTTACTACGTTTTTAAGCTTTTTAGAACCTAGTTTACAATTAGACTATTTATAGCTATTTGAGGCTATTGTTGCGAGGGTAATTGAACTTGATTACACTTTTTGTAAAGACACGAATGTATAGGAAATTTGGTGGCGATGTGTCCGGCCGTATCTGGGCGTCCGGGGGTTTTGGCCCCACCTGTCGGGAGACAGGTGGTAGTACTGAACTAATTAGTCAGCACTAACCACCGGGTAATTCCGTGCTTCGAAGTTCGGGCAAAGCAGGCTGGTGGTGCCCCACCACAACAGCCCACACTCTCTCTCCTTGGCTACGCGGGATTAGCCTTCGGCCCGCTCTACCACCAACTTCATCACCGGTTTACTCTTGGCAGCATGAATATTTTCTCTGGGCGCCCTCTTTCCTCGACACATTTCGCTCTTTCTCCTACATTATATTTTCCGTTAATGGTCATATAAAAGCCCTTTAAACTGAGGAAAATGCCATATTTCTCAAATTCATTTTCATTACTATACTCTGCATCTTATTATTCTTATATTGTGTTTGCTGTCCGAGTTCAAGTCTAGTTGCTCTAAACAGTGCCGAAGGATTAGTTCCCAAAGCCAAGAATAACTTTCGAGACCGACCTGGAATAATCAGACGCAAGGCGACTTCGTTGCTTTATTTTCAGCCGCCCCCGCCCGGTCGGAGACTTGCTTGACACAACGTCCCATCCTGGTGCGGATTGGGAGGAGACCAGCTTTCCCAGCTTTGATACTGCTTGAGTCTGACCGCGCGTCAACGGACGGACCATAAGACACAACTAGAGAAAAACGGCTGGCATGTATTGCGTAGTTCGGACGGCGCATACGGAGTTCTAAAATGGTCGGTTTAAACGCAATGGACAGCGCAGCGGTTGAAAAGCCATGTCCCTTTGCACATATCCATGGGTTGGTTCGCCGATGTGTGTTTCCTCAACCGAAGACACTGCAAGCCATTCTGAAACGGGTGGGCTACCAGAATACACTTGAAGTCGCCTCGTAGGCCGGGTATTCTGTCTCGTAGGTATATATATGCATACCGTGAGCCACGCGCTAGTTTCATGACCGGTCGGCTCGCTGGGCCGGCTTCCCTATACACCACCGGGACTCGCCGGCCATGCCGATCGGCGCCGGCACTAACGCCGGCCTATAAAATTCACATTGCTTCCACAGGGCCGGCCCGAGGTTTCTCCCTCGATAAGAACGGCTGGCGGGGTACGGAGTAGTCCCACGCCCCCATGACCCTATCCGACTGAAACTCGGAACGGTGCGCCCAAAACGGCCAGCGGCGTCGAGCGGCGCCTTGTTGCGCCTGATCACCTGCCTCTTGCAGAACGCATACGTTCGCTTCGCATGCAAACCAGAACCAATTAATGACTTCCCCCCCCCAACTGAATTACCCCCTGTAGAACACCTAGTCGTCTTCTGGCGGCAGTTCGTCGTCAATGTACCGTATCAGGCTGATGCGCATCTCGGTCGTGTCGTTCCCCCGCAGCACGTCGCTGACGAAGTGGGCCTCCACCTGCATCTGGACCATCTCTAAGGCGCCCCGCAGCACGCCGCAGAGTATGTTGGAGTACCACAGCTCGTCCTGGGCGCGGCCGTCGTCCGGAAGCTCGACAAAGTCGGCGAACGGGTTCTCGTCGAAGACGAGCGAGAACTGCTTGCCGTCGCTCGTCCAGTTCGTTATGGTGGGCGTGATGTTGAGAAAGATCTTGAAACCGACCTGCAAAAACCACCCGCGCCCCATCGGGCCATTGTCAGACTTGAAGCGGGACGGGAATCAAAGCTGTGGTGCGTGCGGCGCAAGGGCGCAGGCGGCGGCCCGAACCCACCTTGGCGATCATCTCTGCTGTTTCCCGAAAGTTGGAACACCGCCTGACCGTGTTGGACTTGGCCAGGTAATCCTCGATCAGCCGCAGGCCAATGTTGTAGCCCATCTTGTCGAGTTGCTTGTTGACCTCCACGTAGTCGCTGTCAAAGTCCTTGCAGAGCTGCGCGACGATGGTGCCGTATGTGAGGACGACCAGCTCGGCGTTGACCTTGTCCATCCGTGTCCTCCGTCTGTTAGCGAGCGGGCTGCGTGCGGTCGTGGGATCTTGCCATGTTGCTCTTACTTCCAGACCCTAGAATGAACGAGCGTCGCGATCAGCGTGTGCATATGGAGGGGCAGTTTTGGGGAGTCGGGGGCGCCTTCTTGCGACGTACTCTTCCCCAAGCCGGGAGGCCTTACTCGACGCCATTGTGGACTGAGGTCAAGGTGCACGTATTCTCAGACAAGGTAGTAAAATGCTCTTAAAGAAACTCCTGAACAAAGCGGCGTGCTAGTTTCGAGAGAGTAGCTTGGGTCGTGAAAGCTCGCGGGATGTTGTCGACTGGGATCGATGCGCATTTGGTGACTTGTCCGGGGCACTGGGCTTCTTCAGATCCCACCCCCAGCGCTGCAGCTACAAGGGTACGCATGTGGGGACGGGACGGGAGCAGCGCGTTGAATCTGCGAGCACGGGCCATCCAAAATCCAACACCCACTTGGGAAGCTTGGATGTTTCTCGTGCCAGAGACCTCGAGTCGGCTTACCGACCAATTCAACAAGTTCCGAGCTCGATTCGCATCTTCACCTCGCCCATCTCCCCGGACAAACTACCCCGAGCCGCTATCCCATATCAATTTTGAGACCATGTCAGAAAAGAGACCGGCTCCCGACGACCCGAGCGATGGGCAATTGGTGGTCAAGAGGCAGAACGTGGGCTCGAGCCGCGCCCTCACTCGCCCAGGCGCGTCGGGGAGCGGCGCGCTCATCCAGGCGGTATGCTCCAGCGTCTTAACAGCAGAGAACTATGGGCCTGGGTTGTTTGCTGATGGCGGAAATCACAGGCCCCCCGGACGAGCGCGTTACAGGCGCCCTTGATGGAGCTATCCGGCCACACCGGGGAGATCTTTGCGGCCAAGTTCGACCCGACCGGGAACCTGATCGCGTCGGGTTCCATGGACAGGACAATCAGTGCGTGTCTGCGTGGGTGCATGAGCATGGGAAATGTAGACGCTAATGGATCAACGGCAGTGCTCTGGCGGACATACGGCGACTGCGAAAATTACGGCGTGCTCAGCGGTCACCGCGGCGCTATTCTCGACCTCCAGTGGTCCCGCGACTCCGACATCCTCTTCTCCGCTTCCGCCGACATGCATCTTGCGAGTTGGGACCTTACGTCTGGACAGAGGATACGGCGGTACATCGGGCACGAGGAGATCATCAACTCCATGGACATCAGCAAGCGCGGCGAGGAGCTGCTGATCAGCGGGAGCGACGACGGGACGATCGGCATCTGGGATCCGAGGACGAAGCACGCCGTCGATTACATCGAGACCGAGTTCCCCATCACTGCGGTGGCCATCTCCGAGGCCGGCAACGAGATCTACTCGGGCGGCATCGACAACGACATCAAGGTGTGGGACATCCGGAAGAAGGCGCTGGTGCACTCGATGCTGGGCCACACCGACACAGTAACCTCGCTGCGGGTATCGCCGGACGGCCAGCAGCTGCTCTCCTACGCGATGGATTCGACCGCGAGGACGTGGGACATCAGGCCATTTGCTCCGGCCGAGCGGCACATCCGCACGTTTGACGGGGCGCCGCTAGGCTTGGAGAAGAACTTGATCCGCGGAAGCTGGGACTCTGATGGAAAGAAGATTGCTGTAGGTGCTGGCGACGGCACGGTGGTGATCTGGGGCAGCGATTCCGGGAAGCTGCTCTACAAGCTGCCCGGGCACAAGGGGACTGTCAACTGCGCCGAGTTTGCGCCAGGAGACGCGCCCATCAGTCAGTATCGCCGGACCCTACTGCTTCGTTTCCCTTTGCTAACATTGTCGCAGTTCTCTCCGCGTCTTCCGATAGGACGATGTTGCTGGGCGAGCTCAAGTGAGACAAGTCCACGAAGAAGAGACTCGTTGTGTCGCCGCACAGGTGGTGCGGGCTTTCTCAGAGCTTCCGGGGACGCCGGTTCTGGAAGGGGAGGCCTGGTTCTGTCGCAGCCAGAAGGTCGGACGTTGAATGGCTGGGGAAGGGGTCCAACGAATGATGGCAGTGTTTAAGGCCGATGGGAGCGTCCTCTACGTGGAACGGCCTCCAACTGGGCGTCCGTAATGTCTTGGTGCGAAACCCGTTTCTTTCACCAAGTCGGTTCAGCCGAGTCGCAACGACATGGGAGCCAACCTTATCCTGACCAACCGTCAAGGGAGCAGGAGGCACGAATAGGAGCAGGAACCGGCTTCGACCCGGACGGGGCGGGGGAAGAGGGAAGAGCGGCTCGCGAACATGATACCCAATCTCAACGAGATTCCATCAATCCAGACCGAATCTCTCGATCTCTATCAGGATGATTGCAACCTCTCGCAAGACGGATTCGCCTGGTGGCTTTGGCAACGCTCAGTGTCGAGTACTAAGCGGGCAATCCGACCCAACACACTTGACTTAGGCAGTCATACACAGCTGTGGGGCGGACAGGTGTTCGACCCTCGCTCGTGGCAGGTTTCTTCGCACCCCTCGCGATGCGTAGAAAGAGTTATTTGCTCGACGTTCCATTGTCTCGCCTAATCATAGCGTCTTTTTATTCTCCGAGTTGCCGTCATAGTATCATAGTACTACGCAGTACTACACTAACTTTACCTTGCAGTCAGTCGTATGCTGTGCAACCAGCGGCGCAACACGGGACAGCCGAGCTCTTGGGAGGCCAGCCAGGGGTCACTCCTGAAACGCTGGTGGAAGCCCCACCCTTGCTTCAGGCTGTCCGTTTCGTGTGAGCCAATCGACCAGGCGCAACCGCCCCCTTCTGGCGTACTGGAGGCCGTGCATCATGAAATCGCCTGTGCCGTTGTCAGCGAATCGTAAAAATATGGGACGGGCGGCGAGGGGAAAATGGTTGGCTGGCGATGAACGAGCATAAAGCATCTGAACTGCCGGGCGAGGGGCAAAGCAAAGATGATTCGGGAAGCGGACCGGTCGATGCATACCTACCTTAGTGAGAGGCCTACGCAGCCAGCAAAGGAACTTCTCGCTCGCCGAGGGATGGATGCGTTGTTGACGAGAAGGAGATACAGGGCTGTCTTTCTCGGGATGCAGGGGCTGGACATTGTAGTGATATCCCGCGCGTCCGGGAGATTCGCTCGCCCTGCCTTGAACCCTTCCTCCAAGCCTTTTTGGTGCTACAACGTTCCGGAAGCGATGGGTGGCTTGCACGCAACAGTGGCCTCGGCCCCCTGCATCCCGAGTCTCACCTTCGGCCCCGTATCGCCGACTCGAGTCGACGGCGCTCCCCTGCCACACTACACTAGAGAGTCCATCGATGATATTTCTTTCCATCACGTCGAACCTGTGATCTGCGCACCCTGTGCTGCAGTGGCTCGCCCGTCTTCGGGGCACTGCCAGCCAGTCGACAGTTCGCGAGGGCCTTGGGGCACAACGTCCCCGCATACCCCGAAACAAAACACGGTGCTCCGCCCGCCTATGGAACGCTTCCCGCGTGCACGATCCAGACTTCGATCTCTTCTTTCAGGCTTTTGTTCTCTCGTTTGTTGCTGAAGGCCGCAGTCACCTGCATTAGGGCCCGAGTCATCGCTGGCGATGCTTTTTTTTTTCTTTTTGTTTTCAGTCTTTCGTTTCCACTCCCTTCTCCATATTCTTCAACGGGACGACATACAAGACGGCAGCGCCGGGTTTGTGGCCGTCCAGCATTTCCTTCTCTGTTTTCTGATTCGGGATTGCATTCAGCAGAAGGCTCTGGGGGCCTGGGTTCATTGGACGGCGTCGCTTTGCTTCATTTATTCTTTGGGATGCTACCACGGAGCATAAGGAGTTCATAATACCCACACTCGTGTCCCCTTTTCCCTTGCTACACATCACGGAGCTCGACTCGTCGCCTCAAAACATCTAGGCAAGCTCGAACGCCCGTACGAGATAATCCTCTGTGTCCTTATCCACGCCCGCATTTGGCCAGGAGTCGAATATCAACAGACGGAGGAGGCCACGTAGGGCGTCCTCACCACAACAACGTTACCGACAGACAAGTGAACGCGGGCGAAACCTTGGGAGGAGGAGCAAAACCAGGAGGCGGCAGGGGACCGCATCAAGAGGGAGCACGTCGCGGAGACGCTGCCATCCGATCGTAATATACCTACCTGCTTGTCCAACCCCCGACCAGAAACAAGATGAACCGCTTCGACTTCTTCAACCGCCCCACGGCGGCATCGTCAACAACAACAACAACAGCAGCAACCACCAACGACAACTCCAATACCGATCCCTACGATGACCGCGCTCCGCTCTCACCCCGCCTGAACCCCTCCGACAACCACACCATCCAGGGCTCCTACTCGCCCGACTCGAACGACCTCGAAGCAGGCTTGGCCGCCCCTCCCGCCACGGCAGCTGCCGCCGCCGCCACCCCCGAGATGGCCGAGCGCAGGACCCCGAACACGCGCTTCCTGCACCGATTCCGCCCGGCCATCCCCTCCTTCTTCAGCAGCGTCTCCTCCTCTACCCGCCGCCATCAACATCAGGAAGAGGAGCACCAAGAACCGCTCTACGGGTTCTCGATCCGCCCCAGCAGCAGCCACTACTCGGGCGTCGGGCTCCGCGGGGCGCCGGACACGGTCATCGACGGCGGCGGGGCGGACCCGGTGACGCCCAAGAGCCCGGAGTTCCGCATCGGCGATCGGGACCTCCGCCTGCCCGGGACCAGGCTGCACCTGCCGGACCTGGAGCGAACCTGGACGCAGGGGTCCAACGGCCCGCCCACGAGACCCGGGACGGCGGGCGTGGCGGTGCCGGAGCCGGCGGTCCTGCGGTCGCGGGTGCGGGTGCGGTCGCGGTCTGAAGGGGGAGGGGAACATGCGGGTTCGTCGTCTGGCGACGATGAGGACGACGGGACCGGGACCGATAGAGCGCAGCACCGGGAGCGAAGGAGGACGAGGAGGCGACCACGAAGGGAGGGGGAAAGGAGCGGCAGCGGGAGGTCGCGGCGCCCGGAGAGGTCCGGGAGGTCCGGGATGAGGTCTGGGAGATCGAGACGGTCGGGGAGGTCGGAGAGATCAGGAAGTCATCGGTCGTCGAGGGATGACGAAGGCCGCAGCCAGAGGAGAGCGCGGCGGGAGAGGAGGCGGAGAGCGGAAGGATCGTCGGCCTCGTCACCATCTTCCTCGCGGGGCAGCAGGTCGTCGGGCCGGCGCCCGCCGCCCAAGCACTTTTTGTTCTGCTTCCCCTGGATCAAGTCCCGCCGCGTACGCTCGCAGATTCTACGCTGCTTCGTCTCGGGCACGTTTCTCGCACTGACGCTATCCATCTGTGAGTAACAAACCACACACACCTGCCACGCAGACCACTTGCTTCTCCAGGCAGGGAGAGTCGAAACAAGGAGCCCGTCATGGCTGACGATGGATGGCGGGCGCAGACCTCTCGCTGTCTCTGACCAAGCACGTCACGAGCGACGAGTTCACCATCCTACTGATCCTCATCCTCCTCTTCGTCGCCATCTTCTTCTCCCACAGCCTGATCCGCCTCGGCATGCTGGTGCTCAAGGCGCGTAAGCGCAACCAGATGGTAGAACGGGGACAGATATCCGCCGTGATCGACCCGGGCGGTTACGCCATCCCGCGCGAGCCCATCCCCGTGGTGCTCGCCCGGGACGAGGAAGCTGCGGGCATCGAGAGCGACGCCACCAAGACCGGGCCGCCGGCCTACGGTGTCTGGAGGGAGAGCGTGGTAAGTTCTTCTCTCTAATCTTTTCGTCGAAAAAAAAAAAAAAAAAAGGGGGGGCGGGGCGGGGGACCGCGCGCGCGCGTTGTTTCACCTGGTGGGCGTTCTGCTAACGAGAAGATAACTCGCTACTGCAGAGGGTCGATCCCGACCGCTTGTACTGGGTGCGCAATGAGCACGCACCACCGCTGGACGAGGTGTCGGAGCTCAGCGGCCCGGACGGCTCCGGCCCTGACGGGAGCGCGGTGAGCTCGCAGAGCGGCGCTCGCACGCAGATCCCGCGCCCGCCGTCCTACTCGTCGGATGACGGTGTCAGCTACGTCGTCGACGCCCGGCCGAGGTCCATCGCACCACCAACACCGGGGAATACGGCTCCAGGAGGGCTTCCGCATCCGTCCCAGGCCGGGATGTCGGGGACGTGGGTATGAGAATCCCCGAGATCATCTCGGGACCGGACGGGCTGCTACTGTTCGGGAACAGGACGGCCGTGAAGGCGCGTTTTCATACTCGGGTATATCTGGGTGTCGAGACGTAGTTTCTCTTCTGGCGTTTTTTTTTTTTTTTTCTGTAACATGCATATACAACACATCCGCTTTCATCCTTCATCCTCTAGCAGCAGCAGCAGCAGCAGCGTACCGGGCGTACGAGTTATAAAACGATTATTCTCGAGAGTCCGAGAGGCCATTGGAAAGTATTTTTTTTCTTTTCTGTGCTGTTTTTGTTTTATTTTTGTTGTGGTTGTTGTTGTTGTGCTCGAGGTTCGCGAACGCATATCGGGGACAGTTCCGACCCTCGGCGAGAAGCCGAGGCGAAAGACAACCCGGCCGCCCGTTCCGCCAGCACCGAGGCCGGAGCAGCGTGGAACCCCCGAGCCAGCCTTGGCCAGCTGTGATTCGCTTTAATCACTCTCCGTGCATCAGACCATAATCAAAACTCCTTCGTCATCTTGAGGAAATGCAACAGTCTCAGCTCGCGGGTCCGACCGCACTCCTCCAGCCACTTCAGCCCACGGGATCAGCTTGCTTTGTAGTCATTAATAATTGACCAACCGCCGCGAGCGCGGTCCCCCCCCCCCCCCGGGACCACTTGGAGACAACCCTTTTTACGGGCTTACCCGAATGCGAGATCACCCTCTGTCTACCCTTTTTGGGGTTTTCCGGGACCCTCTGACCTCGCTGCTTCCTGCCTGGACGGGTTAAGATGATGCTGAGAATGCGGCGTGGTCGGCTGGGTTGGGCATGATTGGGCAAGGCGAGGGGGGTCGTGGCAGGCAGGGATTTTTTAGCTGCTTTGCAGCGGGGTTCAGCCCGCGCACCAGCACAATCACAAAACGCGGCAAGCTCACTCAGCGCAACCTCGGCAGCCCTTGCCGTGGCGGCAAAACGACGTTAACTACTCTTACTACTTCGTACTAACAAAAAAATAGACAATCTTCTCCGAGTCCCCGTGGCGGAACGCGTGTTTTACAAGGTTAAACTACAACTACTTGTACTGTACGGAGGTACATACGTAGTGATCATGGACGAGAAAGGCCGGGGATCCGTAATCAGCCGCGTCGAGCGTCCATTGGAAACTGGAATGGTGGGCGCCCCGCCCCGGGTCCACAGCAAGCAACGACAAGTCGTGTAGTGTATTGCCGACATACAATGCAGTAGTGTATAATACACACGGATTACACTACGGATTACACCATTGTACGGATTACTTCGTACGGTGAGACCCGAAACCAGACTTCGGCGTCTCGGACCGTGACAAGCGCACATTACAACAGCCGTTTTCCGAAACAATCGGGGCGTTTGAAAGGTAACAGAGAGAGGAACACCTGCGGGCATTGCAGACACTGACCAAATACCGAAAAACATACGGATAAGGGACTTACAAAAAATTGATGCAGGAACGGCCAGGCAATGCGGGTACTCCAGAATAATACCAATCCCTTCGAGGGAACTATCAGTGTGATCCGTTAGATGGCGGTTCAATGGTATTTGTTGCTATCGGGAACTCAAAGAAAGCACGAGTCAGGGGTGGAGCCAATTCACAACTGCGGCTGGTCTTCCATCATGGCCAGCTCTGTCGCCGATACACATGAATTGGACGCGGGCAGATGTGGGGTGGTTACAGTGGGTCAGCATCACGCCGAGGACCAAGAATTTTTAGCCCTGACTGCCCTGGCATTTCACTGGGAGCTGAGGCTTTCTTGCCCTGTGTGCCCTGTGCCAGATGTTCCAGTTCCCACCCAGGCAGCCAGGGTGCTGCAGCGGCAAGCGTGAAGCGGCCAGCCAGACAGACCAGAGGGACCATGTTGCGCTTCCGTCATGCTGCGCGCTAGCGTAGGGTGCAAGGGCCAACAGCGCTCCACGCCCGCCTAGCCAAAAACTGGAAGTTGCCCTCGCCCCTCGGATGAGGGTACAAGTGGGATACCTTCTCAACTTCCGCCCTATGGCTGCCAAGTCCCGCTTTTGCGTGTAATTGCCCCGCCAATTGCTGGCCGTTTGAGATCGTGGACCCAGACGTGGCAGGTCACTCGCAAGTCTCTTTCCATTTTTTTTTCCGATTCTTTTGCTCTTGCCCTTGCGGAAGGGCCAGGCAAAGCTGTGCTATCCCTCGTTTCCTCTCCCCCCCCCGACTGCCCGCCTCCCTCGCTGTCCCGCTTGTTCCGACTCGCTCTCTCCTCCCCCTTCCATCCGCAACAGTGTCCTGTTGTTTGAAGCGCATAAACGAAATCATATCACCGGTGTTGTCGGCGAGGAAGTCGGAACCGAAGTCGGAAAGGAAGCAAGGTCGAGGCTGCAGTTGTCTGTCAAGGCCGTTAGGCTCATCTATTTACCATTTTTCGAAAAAGGTCAGTCCAATTCTTCACTATCTTCAGCAGCACCCCCCCATCACCCGAACCTTCGACGTTATGTGGAAGAGACACGTTTTGCATGCACGCGCGTATCGAGACGGTTGTGGCGCCTGGAATTTTCGTCGCATTCGCAAGGCCAATATCGAAGACCCGGTGCTGCTGGATCGCGGAGGCGCCACGAGATGCAAAAACCAGATGCGCACATTATTGGATGGATGGGCCGCCTCGCTCAAACAAACACATCTGTTCCATCCACACCGCTCGTAACGTGCACGGTTCGACCGCATGCGGCGTGCGGCCTCCTTGGACGGCAATTTCCTCTCCCATGCCGAGCGGTCGGGTTGCACAACGTCCCGACGCTGCGGAACCCGCCTCGCGTGCGCGCCGCAATGAGGAGCCATCGACGCCCCCAGTCCAGACAGCATCCCATCAGGGACCAAGGACACCACCGGGACCAGGGGCAGAATCGGGGTTGCTCACCGAGTTGGTGCGCGCCGCAGTTTTGGGACTCAAGGTTCAGCGCCGGCTTTTTAGAGGGATCATTGCGCCGCTTGCAAGCGTTGTCGCGAGGGAATGGGTGGCTAGTTACGACGGCATGCTAACGTAATCGCAGACCCCGGTTGATCAAAGATGTCGTCGGTCTCTCGTCGGGCGTGCTACAAGTGCGGTGAGCTTGGTCACCATGCCGAGGCCTGCGCCTCGCCTCACCGGCTCTGCTACAACTGTAGGTCCCCGGCACAGCAATGTGTTATATATATATGTGTGTGTGTGTGTGTGTGTGTTCTGACCCCGGAGACAGGCAAGCAGCCGAACCACGAGTCGAATGAGTGCCCGATGCCGCGAACCACCAAGGCGAAGCAGTGCTATCACTGCCAGGGTCTCGGACACGTCCAGGCCGAGTGCCCTACTCTCCGCCTGAGCGGCGCTGGCGCCGGCAACCGGTGCTACAACTGCGATTCCATTGGCCACTTAGCTGTGTGTTCCCCTCTCTTCCTTTCCCCTCCTCTCCCAATAAATGACAGATTAACCCCGCGAGGTACTAACTATCCCTCAGCGCAACTGCCCCAATCCCCCGGTTACCGGTCTCGGCCGAGGTGGGGTTGTCGGTCGCGGCGGCTTCGGCCCTGGACGGGGCGGTTTCGCCGGCCCCCGTCCAGCGACGTGCTACAAGTGCGGTGGCCCGAACCATTTCGCTCGCGACTGCCAGGCGCAGGCGATGAAGTGCTATGCTTGCGGCAAGCTCGGCCACATCTCGCGCGACTGCACCGCCCCTAACGGCGGGCCCCTCAACACCGCCGGCAAGACCTGCTACCAGTGCGGTGAGGCCGGCCACATTTCGCGTGACTGCCCCAAGCGGGCCGGCGCGAATAACGAGATCCAGCCCGAGGTCGACGTGAACAACGCCCAGGCCATGCCCGCCCCGGCGGTTGCTCCCGTCGCGCCGGTCGCTTAATGCGCATCTTTCGTACCACACATTGGGGAGTCGGTCAAGTTTTCGGGTTCTCTTTGTTCGGCAACGCATGGCTTCTGGTCCATTTACCATCTCCTTAGTCTTTTCCGCTCCGGACACGGGATCAAGACGATACGACATCGGGTTTCTTCCACGGCGTTCTCGGTTTCGGCTCGTATCACGATTAGGCTCACGTTTACTTTTGTCTGGACAATACGATGAAATGGAAAAGAAGTCACGTCTCCTCCTTGGCAAGCATCTTTCTCTTCGAACACGACGGGTTCTGGTCAAAGAGGTGCAGCTCGGCCCTTTTTTTCTTCTTCTCCGTCGACTGCATTTTGAGAGATTTTTTTCTCCTCTGATTCTTTGCTTTTGTCAATCTTCTGCCTTCTTCATTTTCGATTTCTCACATCATCATTGCCTCTCCTACCTAGGCGCTATTTGGAAACTAGCAAATTTTCAAGAGATACCCCCCTTGGTACGGAAAGACGTTTCGAGGATGGTTGTCGAGGCTCTTGGGCACTTTGAGCAGCACACCGGGCGCGGCGGGTTGTGTCGTGGCGCCATTGGCGCCAGGCAGGCAAAGGGCAGGAGGCAGGCCAGATCGGAAGGGGTAGAAAAGTTGTCTAGTAGGAAGGGTGCAGTGCATTAAGAAAAAAAATTAAAGTTCTACAGGCGTGGACGATGCAGTGCTCGGTGCGGCGTCGTATGCGAACAAAAATGCATCATGCACAGATTCGAACCGAGTTTGCTGGGAACCTCCCTCTGCAGCCCAGTGTATCTCTATATATGCCCACGCCAGCGAGTGCCAGCCGGTCCCATACTACCTCTTGTCGAGCAGCTTGGAAATCGTTCAGCTGCTCGGCTTCTGTGGTCCCTTGACATGCAGCGCGCGCATGGAAAAAATTCACAAAAAAAGCTTAAGTGAACCGCTAACCTCCTTGGAAGAGGAGGAACGACACCTGTTTTGAGTTGTTTGCCTGATACTGGAATCGAACCAGTGATCTTCGCATCTCTAGGGTGGTACGAGTGCGACGCAGTACCACTGTGCCAATCAGGCCTTGTTGTTTCTGCAGTTGGTGCGGCGGGTCTATGGGCGCAAGTTTTCGTGGGACCACGGAAGAGAGAGTGGAGTCTGATGATGGGAGACGGATGTGGCCGAGGGTCTTGAACGGCCACGACTGGCTTTTTTCGACTTGAGCGCTATTCCGGATGAGAAACGCCAGTCACGATTAATTGATAGATTGACGTATGAATACGTGTTCTACTTTATGGAACGCGACAATCCAGAGCCTCTCGCTTGCCCTAGCTTCAGAGTCCAAAAAAATTGCACATCAAGAGATAACAAATTACGGTGTGCGGCCCTCACGTCTAGTGTAATTGATGAGACTTGGCATATTAAGTTGTATCGCCCTCGATTAAGTCAGTGAGAGTCCCACATGCTTCATTCCCTTTGCATGGTAATTCGTTCCTGAACTAGTCATCTGTCTGAATTTCTAGACGGTAAATAGCATCAACTACATTCCGGATCGCAGGCGGGCAGAGGTCGCCCGTCAGCCTTTAATCTCTCTCGTTCTTTCCGGTTCCCCGAAAGCTACCCGTTATGGCTTGTCAATGGTCATGTCCACTTTCGGGTCGAGAACCAGGGTTCTTTCTCTTGAGGTCACTGCTGATTAAAACTCGACTCCCTTGTGGAGAGCCCGGAATTTCGAGACCAGAGATATCAGGTGGAAAGTGAGGCTAACAACAGAGTCTAATTAAGTGGAGTTTAGGTTCTAAGAACTTGTTAGCCAGATGTAGGAAGGAAGGAAACAAGACCATAATTAGCACTTGCTCGATATCAATATTGGTTACGTCCTTCCTTCCTTTCATTACTTCCTTCCTTTTTACCTTTTTGTTTGTTCTTTCCCTTCATTTGGTTTTTGAATCACTTCTGTTTCTCTTCCCTCTATTCTTTTTCCTCCGCTTTTGCTTTTTCTCCTTGATCAATCAATATTTCCGAGACATCTGGCACTTGAACCGTTGCACAAGAACTCGGAAAAAAAAAAAAAAAAAGAGGAACCCGGGAAGACCGTTAATGCCCCTGGCATTGGTAAGCGGCAGAATGATCGGTTGGTTTGGAGCACAATGCCTGGAAATTATGATATAGGACACCCGCTTAACACTCGTACTAGATCATTTGTATTCCAGACAACGCACATTTCCATGTCATTACATGTCCATTTCTCAGGGCAACACGAAGGCCTGAACCGCCAAAAACCTGGATCAAGAGGCCCGAGCTCGCAGATGCCAAGTTGAACCCCGCATGCGAACCGCTGGGGGGAGGTGACAATCAATCCGGAAACGGCAATTTGATTCGGCGGAACTGCAGCACTCGCTCGTGCCGTTACACCTGGGAGATCATCACCCACACGGAATGACGATGGCCGTGACACCGCAGATCAACAGATCCAACCAGGCGTCACATGGGGATGGATGGCCCATAAACACTGGCTTTCCATCCCCCATACCCTCTCTTCGTTGATGAGTACATGTTTGGCCTCGCTACTTTTGCGCGAAAGGATGTCTTTTGGATCTGACTGATTGATTTCGACTAAAGCGTTTCTTGTTTGACGGAGGGGTCCCCGAATTGGCTGTATCTCAGCACAGACCGAAGCAAGTCCAGTGCGTCTGCGTACAACGAACCCGAAAGATGAAGACGATCCGGGCTCGTGGGGCCTTCTTGGGCGCCGGCCTCCTCCTCTCCTCGGCCCCGGTCGTCGTGGCCGCCGAGACGTGTCCCGACTACTCTTCCTACGCACGCTCACGCCACGAACCTTTCTCCAAGGGGAAGCATGCCCTGTCCTACATGCGCCCTGCGGCCGCATGCCGCACCTTCAACTCGCCCACGGTCGAGACCGTGGTCGCCGACATGGCCGAGATCATCTCGGACCCGGACTTGTACCGCCTCTTCGAGAACACCTTCCCCAACACTGTCGACACTGCCATCCGCTGGCGGGGCCATGCCGCCGACAACCCGGCCGAGGAACTCGCCTTCGTCATCACGGGCGACATCAACGCCATGTGGCTGCGGGACAGCGCCAACCAACTGCAGTCGTACCTCTCCGTGCTCGAGCCGGACGCGGCCCCGGGCGAGCCGGACTCGATCGCGAGCCTGTACCGCGGCGTCATCAACCTCCAGGCCCGCTACATCCTCACCGCCCCCTACTGCAACTCGTTCCAGCCGCCCCCCGAGAGCGGCATCCCGCCCGCCCCCAACCCGGCCGCCTCGGATGACGCCGTGACCCCATCCTACGATCCGGCCAAAGTGTTCGAGTGCAAGTATGAGCTCGACTCGTTGGCCTCCTTCCTGCAGCTGAGCGCCGCCTACTACGCGGCCACCCACGACGCCGCCTTCTTCGGCAACTCCTCGACATCCCCCAACTGGCTGCCAGCCGTCCGCGCCGTCCTCGACGCAGCCAAGGCCATGACAGACGACACCTACGCCGACGACGGCTCCGTCCGCGTCCCCGCATACACCTTCACCCGCCGCACCACCCGCGCCACCGAGACGCTGGCCAACGACGGCCTCGGCAGCCCCGCCCGCCGCACCGGCATGGTACGCAGCGCCTTCCGCCCCAGCGACGACGCCACCCTGTTCCCCTTCCTCGTTCCCGCCAACATGCTTTTCGCCCAGGCGCTGCTCGATGCCAGCCTGATCGCGGCCGCACTGGGGGGTAAGGAGGGCGGCGGCAACCGCGACGCGGCCGCGCTGGCCGACGAGATGGCGGCCTTTTCGCGCTCCATCCGCGAGGCGGTGTCCAAGTACGGCATCGTGCCCGTATCCTCAACCGGGAACGGCACCGGCGAGGGGGGCGGGATCGAGACCGTGTACGCGTACGAGGTGGACGGGTACGGGTCGGCGGCGTTCATGGACGACGCAAACCTGCCGTCGCTGCTGGGCGCGCCCGTGTACGACTACCTGGCCCGGGGGGACAAGGTATACCAGCGGACGCGCGCGAGGCTGCTGAGCCCGGAGGGGAACCCGTACTTCATGACCGGGTCCGTCATCAATGCCATCGGGGGTCCGCACGCCGGGCCCGGCATGGCGTGGCCGATGGCGAGCATCGTGAGGATCCTGACGTCCGATGACGATGACGAGATCGTCAAAGTCCTGCAGGAGCTTCTGAGCTCGACGGACGGCCTGGGGCTGATCCACGAGAGCATCAACTCGAATGACGCGAGCCAGTGGACGCGCGAGTGGTGAGTTACTCCTCCTTGAGACTCCCAATATTTAATTCGTTCCTTCCGAACTCTGGCTGGTCCTCCTCTGTCAAGGGAAGGCCTCGCAATCGGCTTGACTGACTGACCGAGTCGGTAGGTTCTCCTGGGCGAACGGCCTTTTTGGACAGATGATTATTGATTTGCAGCGCCGAAAGCCGCATATCCTGAAGCAAAGTTTCCAATAAACACCTACGACATATAGCTTTTGGGCAATCAACCAGGAATAATCCTCAGAGAAAGTCGATAATGAAAAATGGGTGTTCAAGCTGTATGACACGCCATTGGCGCTGACTTGATTTCCAGTCTATCAGTCCCGTCTAACGTCTATAACGACATGAGACCCACATATCTAGGTTCGAATGAATGCTTGTGCCCAAATGTATCCCCATCCATCTATCCCTTCTGAGCTGTTCCTGTTTCCAAGCTCATGTTTATCCCAGAATCCGGTTGCATACGTGCAACGAGTGCGGTGAAGCCCATGTAATTCACCCCATCCAAAAGAAAAGCCAAATCAAAAAATTGTGCAAAAGGGGGAATCCAAAAAAGAAGTGTTAATATGTACAGCTGAAAACCAAAGAAGCCAAGGAATGGCATACGCTGTGGTATCAATAACGGTTCGTCGTTCAGTCGTCTCAAAATGCATCGCTTGTCGCTGCCTCTCTCTCTCTCTCTCTCTCTCTCTCTCTCTCTTGTGCATGCCGTTCCTCTCAGTCTCTCTCATATGGTCGTCTTCTTTCTCCTCAGGAAGACGTTTTAGACCACCGTGACGAAAGGGTTCTCCCGGACCTCAAAGTCGGGAGTGCGTCCCTCGTCGATGGCCTTTAGCGCAGCGTCATCCAGCGGCAACATGCGACCGCCGGTGTCCTTGCGCGATCCGGCGCGGGCCATCTCGCGGCGGATGCCGTGATTGACGGCGTCGAGCACCGTGTCGACCAGCTTGCGCGGCTTGTACTTGGGCTCGGTGCCGTCCTGGTACACGCCTGTCTTGACGAGGATGCTGTACCACTCGTTGCTCGAGATCTCGTCCATGGCATTGGTGCCGCGAATGTCGGACTCGGGGGTGTCGCCGACGAAGTAGACGGTCTGCGGAGGTTCCGACTCGGCGAGGCCGTGCTGAGTCGCCCGCCACTGCTGCAGCAGGCGGGTGGCGAACTGGAACGTCGACACCTGCGGCTTGCCGAACGCGTGCGTCTTGAGCTTCTTGCCGCCCGTCGTGTCTTCAAAGACGGTCTCGACGATGCGCCGCAGCGCGCCCATGCCTAGCCGGGCGTGTTCGTGGGCGGCCGACCAGAGGACGTCGTTGTGGCTGAAGTAGATGGGCGGACCCTCGTCGAAAGTCTCGGAGCGCGTCTCAAGACGGCCGCCCTTGGACTGGGCGATGTCGAGGATGATCTGCAAATCCGACGCCCAGTCGCGCGAGTCGGCAAAGACAAAGACGGCCTCGATGACAATGTCGGAGAGCTTGGTAGCGCCGTGGCGAGCGAGGAGGTCACGCGAGTTGGCGTGCTCAGCTTCCGTGAGCTTGCGGAACGGCGCCGTGGCCGCATTGGCCTTGAGAATGTCGCCGGGCGTCACGACGTCGCGGAAACCGTATGACTCGGCCACCTGGCGGCACTTTTCGCCCTCGCCGCCGACGACCAGGACGGTGCCGTACCGGTCGGCAAACTCCCGCATGGGCGTGTGGCCGCAGATGAACTGACCGGGAGAGACCTCGATCCCGAGCTGCTGAGACAAGTCGCGGCAGCGCTCCGTCTCGAACTTGCCGCCGCCGTTGGTCAAGAAGATATAAGGTCTAGTAACGGAAAGTTAGCACCCAATACATTGATGCGGTAGATCTCTTGCAGAGCGCTATCACTTACACTTTGATACCCCACTCGTTCTCGCCGTTGAGGACCTTCATGGCCTCGATGGCCTCGGGAATCGGCTTCCCGCCGCGGATCAGCACGCCGTCAATGTCGAAGGCAAAGGCGAAGTTGTCGGCCACGCCATCGACCATGGGTGTGATCGGGGCCGTCATGGGTGTGGCTGGGCTCAGGGGTGATGATTCCTCCGACGGGGAAAACGGAGTGCTCTCATCGGTCGCAGAGCTAGACGAGGACAGCGCCGGCGACGGCACTTCGTCCTCACCTGGTTCTTGCACGCCCATCTCGTCGAGCTTTCGCCGGGCATCGTCGAAGGCATCGGCGAAGCTGCTGCTCGACGCCCGCCGGGGGCACATAGACGGCCGCTGAGGAGGGACTGGAAGAGACGACATGATGGATGGGGTGTTTAAAGGAATGAATGACAAAGGAGTCTGTAGCAGGAAACAAAGGAGAGTAGATAGTGCTTCAACTTGCTTGCATATCAGGTTCCAGCGACAACAGATGCCGGCATGGGCTTGAACTAGTCCGAACGCGGCAGAGTTGGTAGTCTGGAAATCCGTGCCCTTATATAGACCGAAACCATTCGTAAGACGCCCTCCTCGACGGCGTCAGAGCACTACATGGATGGTGGACCCCTGCCGAGCAATCAGGACGTCTCTTCACCGCACGAAACAGGGTCCAAGGGTCCTCCAAGGGTCCGTCCGGTCCCTGGCGGTGTCGGTGGATACGCTTGAGGCGTGGGGCAAGGGGTCTCATCCCATCCACTCCGTTCTTCGACAGCATCTCACGAATAGCAATGTGAAGAGCGGGGATTGGTCGATAATTCGAGCATCATATCTCGAATTAGTGGGAATTGTCGCGCAACAGTCAAGAGGTCCTGCAGTCCGAGCTTTGCATCGCATCCACTTGCCCCAGACTTCGCTGATAGGGTTAGTATTCGCCCAAGCAGTGGAGGTGGTGGAATACGGCTGCCCCTCGATGACCCCCACCGCGGAGTATTTGAGAGGCAGTGAGAGGTTGACTTCACGCCCGTGCAGGTGGCCACGGTAGCGGTGAGGCGACTACACGGTGAGCTCTGCGAGCCAAGGCGGATAAGACGGCGGGCCGGGCGGCGAGTGGAGGGAGATTGGAAGATGCGGCAGGGCAGCAGCGGTCGGTGCCGATGGTGTGCATCGTTCTCGGAAACCCCCCAAACACACAACACACACACGCACACAGTGAGCATCCGACGTGGTTTGAGGCGAATCTCATCTGCCCGGGAGAGGTGAAAGCTGCCGAAAATCAGTGATTGCGGCGAATCGGGCGCGCAGACGTGGTCCCGGTGCCCTGTTACTGCCCGTTGTCAAGCAGAGCTGACGCCTGGATGACGGCCGTATTTCATGATACTTGCCTGGCACACAAGGTTCTTTCTCACCTTGCTGCATTTCCATCGTGAAACACAGTGCTAATGCCGCTCATTTCAGGGTCCTGCATGCGTCCGCGTTGTGAAGGCGGCCGCCCGGAAAACACGGCGGCGGCTTGGCCACCAAGCCACTGCATCGGACGCATTGTCGATCCCATGACGTCAGTACGGAGCCGCCTGCGTCTGAGATTCGGCCGCAGTGGGCTTCGGCGCCGTGAGGAGCAAAGCAAAGGGCCCCAAACCAAGGAGAAAAGCCCCACACCTGCCGGGCGTACGGTCAAGACCGGGTTGGCTATCGAAGATCTTGGCCCCTGTCATCCCGTGCCGGCCCTATTCCGTGCCGGTTCCTAACGTGCACCGTGTGCATCTCGCACCCACCGCCAAGCGATGAGGCACCACCGACAGGGGCTAACCATTGCTATTGGACGATGTTATCAAATCTCTCAAAACTGGAGCCCTATCCCGCCATCCAGCGGCACCATCGACGGTGTTTGTGGACACCGTGAAATCATCATCAGGCCATTGCATGTGAAGAAGCAGCAGTCCGCGACGTACAGAGACGGTTTGGGATCTGGTTCCGCCCGTCAGACCGTTGCCTGGCGTGTATGTGGCAATCTGTCGATCAATGTTGTGAGATGTCGGTTGTCAAGGGCAAGTGAAACGTTGCCTTTTGTGAGTCGTTGAGAAACGCCATTGAACCAGGCCACTAATGCGGCCATCATGACCGTCGATGTCGAGCTGCTTGTTTCTTATCATGGCTGTCGGATGAGGGCTATGGCAGACGCCGGATTTTAAGTGATCTGGGGGAGCGAGTTATGCGTGGCCGTGCCTGAGCAGGCCATTGGTGGATGTCACTTGAATGTCCACTTCCTTGATTATGTTGAGCAGCAGCTTGGCGATGCGGTTATTGAGAGCGCCATGAAATGCCATACTTTGTAGAGAGAAACAGAGTACCTGTTTTTGAGTTTCGTTTTCCGGACGAACGCTCTCCACCGATGAAACAAATGGATGGGGCCGCTACTCCAGCGTCAGCTCTGCTCAAGGATGCTTCCCTGCGATGCTGCATAACCGGGGAGGAGACATACTGTGCGTAGTGTAAACAGGAAGGAGATTAGCAGTAAGTCGCAGAAGTCGGCGGGGAGCATCATGCTCCTCCACCGATGACCGTTGTTGGAAGGGGAAGCCCGCAAAAGGCCACGCGGCCGACCGGGCGAAATCGCCCAATTTCCCATCGATACGCGAGGTTCTCGCGCTCTGCCCACTTGCCTTGTTATTGTTCCTTGAAGCCACGCCAGATCAAGGTCGTCACAAGAGGATCAGGAGGAGAGGGGTCAGTGGTGGAACCATCTCGTTCTCCCCTTTCCATCCCAACATCAACGACCCATTTCTCTCCTGCCGATCGAAAAGCCTCCCCATGGGGAAGTAGCCAGCCAGCCGGCGTCCTCGACCGCTGCTTGCCTCTTTTCCCTGTCATTTAGCGCCTGCTCCGCACTCACATCCCAGAAGTTGGGCACGTCCGCCCGGTCAACTCGTAGCCAACCCTTCCAGTCGGCCGTAACCGCAACGTGCGCGGAGGCGGCGGCAGACGCCGTCCCAGCAGGATTCAGCCCACCACCGATGACGACCGTACCCCACCATTCCCGGGCGCCGCTCCGATGTGAACCATAGAGCATGTACTCCTCGATGAATTTGACGCAATCGGCAATGTGAGAGACGCTACCGCGTGCAGGACGTAAAATGTGAACATGATCCAAATCGGCACGCCGGACGGTGGGTACGGGTTTCGCCTCGGCGGATGCGAGACCTGCGGCTGTCGCGTTTTGCACGAGTGGTGCCGCAAGGAGTCGTAGAGGATCGAAACGGCCTTCGAAGTCGACGATGGCCACCGCTTTTTCGAGCGGCGCGGAGATCAAAGTGGCGACCAGAATATAGAGCAGCTCGCGATGCCGACCTGTGAGCGCTAAGGTGGTTGATTGCGTCGCTCGGAAATGTCGGTTGACGAGGTCATTGAGAGGCCGGATCGGAAAAATGGGCGGTCGCGCGGTCGGTAAATGTAGATTCTCTGCGTTGCGGCTGCTTGCGTTTTCGTTTGTTGTCTGGAGGGTTACGCGGAGGGAAGTCAGGACCTGCGTTGGGACGAGGTACGTCAGTAAATTTGTCGTGTCGTGATTTCAACCTTCCAACCTCCGTGCCCGCCATCGCAATAGCCGACTATTCGCCAACTACCCCACCGCGTACCTCGTCTAGCGTTGTGTCCTCAATCGCCCGGAGCACGCGAGAACCCTCGCTCGCGGCCGCTGCGCTTCGCATCGTTTGCATCCCTCCGTTTGTCTGTACCCGGCCGTTCCGATGGCGCCGCCGTGCCCCAATTTTCCCGTCCGACACCTGTCCACGGCCGCTCAAGTTGGTGAGGATGGGAGGGTTCGCAAAACCGAAGACGGCCGCCGTATTGATTTAGCGCGAGATTGTGAGTTGTTCGGCCTCGTGCAATACGAATGCGTCGTTCGGCACCCCGAATTGGCCGACAGCCCGGTGCAGTGTTGGCCAGTTCAGCGATGGTTTCGCAGGTAAGATTGCATCCTCGGCTTGCTTCTTGGTAATTCGTCGGGCCAGCATCTGTGCTGGGCGGTTCGAGCAGGAATTCTCTCGATGTTTGTGCAATCGTGTGCTGATACAGGAAGTAGATGCCAGGACAAAAAGGGCAGCTTTACGGCAGAAACAACCGCATGGGAAGGAACAGGTTCGGCCATTACCCCAACTGAACCAGACCTTTGGGAGGGGCAGAGGATGCACAATCTAGCCGCGACATCACAAGCTGCTACAAAGAGCACCACAAAATCCGTTTGAATGATGAAACTCTCTTTTCCCCCAGTTTTTCCGCAAGCAGAACCGTTTTCTGGCTTCCGAAACATTCCCACCGTCTAAGAATACGGACACAAGATCTGCCCACACACTCAATTGTTGGCGTTTGTCTATCCGTATGGTACACACGCACTCCCACACTTCCTGCCCCTACCACATCGCTGCATATCCTCCCTCTTTGTGCCATTGGCAGGCTACCACTGCTCGGTCATGCTGCCCGAGCGGCTAAGCCCCTTGCCTGGCCGCGCGCTGCTCCTCAAGCTTCTTGTAGTAGTTGTCACGGGCGTTCGTCCGCGGGACGTGGAACCCATACCTAAGGCTAAGTTAGGCGCCAAGATTCCTCTGCAAATGTCGGGAAGGAGACTCGAATGCGTAGGTCGTCATACCAGAAGGCGTTGCTGAAAACGAGACCAAGACCTGCCGGCAGTCAGTAGCTGTTGCGAAAGGCCACCCTAGTCCAACTCCGTCTGGGGAAGTGTTTCGCGAGAACTTACCGACCGCAATGCTAAGATCGGTAATGAGGCCCCGGCGGAGCATCTACAAGTCTTGTCAGCTCTTCCTCGCACCGCGATCTTTAGGGGGAGGGGCAAACGGCATGGAATTGGCGGCCACCAGGGCAACCGAGGCCGGGTATGTTACGTACACCAGTGATGGGCTTAATGGCGGCCATTTTTTTCGGGTTTTTGTAGCGGTAACCGGTGAGCGGAGAGGTTGTCGCGGCGGTCGGCAATAAGGTGATGCGATGCGTTGTTTGACGACATTTGAAGCCGAATTGGAGCTCCGTGGTTCGATGCTTGAGCCAAGCTGCACGTGATTCGGCGGCTTGTCCCGACAACTCTGGGCAAGAGTTAACGTTAGCTACCTTATGTAATCGTTCAGTTCTTGGCCCGAACCTGGCGCCTTCCTCATCGAGGCAGGAGCAAAGAATCGGCTCAACCGGTTACCTACTGGCTGTTCCTAAAACCTGATGCAAAGCCGCTTGCTTTTCTTCTGCTCGAAGACGATGCCAATTGTCGCAGGATTTAGGGCCATGAAACCTTGACGATTCCGAAGACGCTGGCACGGAGTCCGGAAGACAATCGCCTGGGCTGTGGTGAGACACACCATAACGTCAAACGATAAAGTTGTGCAATGCTTTGTATTGTTCTTCCCTCCAAGGTTTACTACACAAGACGGGACTACGCGCGACAGCAGGGAAAGCCGTACCACTCCTCTCCCCAGATCCATCCCGGCCTCTTCTTGACGTCGCCACGGAGAGCAAAAGGATAGCATGACCACAAGATGACAAGACACCTAATGTATCCGTGGCCACGACCAACTGCTCTTTTTAGAGACATTTATCATGACGGACGATAATGTTCCAGTGATCAGGGTGGAAGACCTGCCCGGCCACTTGGGTGGGACCCCAGGCGTTGGTCGCGCACAACCCGATGATGTAGCTAACGCCGTCGGCGATGCGCGAGAACGAGTCCAGGTAGAGGTCCTTGGTATTCTGTGTGGTAAATATGGCATCGGCTGTGTCAGTCACCCTCACTCACTGCACGGAAGGGAGGAGTGAAGAAGGAGACGAAACGGAAAAGAAAGGGAAGTGAGAAAGAGAAAAGCAGGAGAAAAAAGAGGCCTCTCAGCCCCTCGCGGTCTAGCGAACTCACATCATTGCATATCCAAACCGCCGCCGAGTACGAACAGCTAACCTGGCTGCACATTCTCGGTCCGGGCGGGACATGCACCTGGCCGTGGAGACTGCGCAGATACCGCAGGCCTTCCCAGAATGGCTGGAGCGGGGCGTACGGCCAGCGGTGCCCGCAGATGTAGCTTCCGCCGCTGAAGTCGGTGGCGCGCTTTGCGACCATGTCGGTAGCCGCAGTGGCCGCCCTCGCCGCAGCAGCCCGGGGTGCGTGGTCGCGCTTTTCCAGCTGGTCGATCACGGCTTGAACCGTGCCGTTGACTGTCATGGTGTGGCCCGGGGAGACCTCAACTTGCCATTCAGGATCGGCGAGGCGGTAGCCCTGGAAGGGCATTGGGTTGGCTAGGGCCTTGTGTTTAAACATTAGCACCAAAACTTAGTTTCTGTTTCCGTAGAGTATGTGATGAGGCAGGGTCGGTCATACGTACCTCTATGGAAAATAGAGCGGCGGTCGCGACGGCCAGCTTCATCTTGAACGAGGGAACTTCTCAAGGGAAGACTGAGAGTTAACGATCGAAGTTAAGGCAGATCCAGGGCTGAGGGATGCCGAACCTGGTGACTTAGAGAGAGGGCCATTGTTGGTAGCGAGGCTGGAGATGGAGATACTTATAGATCGCAAAACGGATGCACTGCCATCACGATCTTTGGACGTTTGCTGCTCGGGCCGCCGTGACGACCACCCCATTAGTCCTTGCCACCTATTCACTTCTTCATTCGTCTTCCTGCCTGTCGAAGTTGTTCAATGGAAACAACATCACGCCGGAATAAATGCGCAAGACACAAAGCTGACGGCTGACGGAGTAAAGTGGCGGTATTGACTTGAATCAAAACATGCCAACATGCCAGGCACCTTTATTCGACGCCGCGGTATAAATAGTTTTACCCCCCTTGGCCGCCCGAATATGGGTCTGAATAGGAGATAGGAGGAATGTTGCACACCGTCACTCTGCAAGCGCGTCAATATTTCTTCGCAATTGAGCCACAACCGAGGAATGTTTGCGAGCAGAGTCTTGAGAGTGACGCAAAACAACTGGATCTGTCTGAGGTGACCAAGTATATTTATGTTATCCAGAGACAGCGCTTCTCCCTCTTTCGCCGTAACGGAGCGGGCAGGTCACGTCGTCTTGATTTATGTAAGCGACAACAAGCCTCTTAATTTGTATACAGTTGAGCACGCTGGATTTAGTCTGTACCCGGGCGAAGAGGTTGGCCTTGTTCAGAAATAGAGCATCATCCAATGTATCGTAAGTCGGTTCACTAATAGAGGCTGCCTTGTGTGGATTAGTTGATAAAACACTCGACCTCAGCCTGCACGGCGACGCTGCTCCCGCTATGGCAGCAAGACAGCTTGGGTGCATGCATGGTGCACTCATGGCTCTCTTCCTTGCATATGAGGTCGAATCGGCACCCATGGCTTCTCTATGGCTGTTCTGCCGTGGCTGCACCTTCACACCATGTATTGCCACCGAGCGCTGAGGAGCTGCAATTGAGTCCATCTAGCTATGGACTCTCACGAGTTACAAAGCCAAGTTATATTTATACTGCAGATCTTTCTGCTCAACGAAGTCAGTCCGCGATTGCGACCGTCCCGTAATCTTCGGAGACATCGAGGAGTTGCCCAGGTTTCGTTCCAGTATCATAAAACGAGATGATGGCGGCGCGAGGCTTCCGTGGCATCTCCAACGACAAGCTTGAACGCCTTGCTGATCCTTCAACGGGAGCACTTGCCAAGCTGAAGCTTGGATGATGTGCGCTTCACGCGCTGAATCTGCGCTTCCAACTAGGCCCACCAACCGCACCAGGTGCGCCTGGACAATCTCCGTAAGCGCGTGCTGAAACCAAGTGAGCGGCGGCCGGCAACATGTTGGCAAAGATGTCCTCCTCGCCGCTGTGCGCCTCTGATGGTAATAAAAAAAAACCGAGCCGCTGCTGAGGAGGCCCAGTCTAGCAACTCTAATCACCTTACCACGCAAGGGAGCAGAATTGACGTGGGCACTTCCCCGTTTCGATGGCTTTCATAGATTCCTGGCCGAAGGAACCCTTGCCCCACCAGTCCGAATCTGTGACTCTGAAACAGCGATTCCGTCCTGCGGCCTGCAACTAAATTGCGGGGCCATAACTATGCATTGTCCCCTCATGAGGGTTCAGATTCCAGAACGATGCGCGTTCAACAACCGTGGAACATGTCGGCAATTCGGCGCTTTTGCGGACGTCAAACCATTTAAACCATTTTCAAGCAGTGAAAGATCAAGATTTTTTAAAGCAATCTCTTTCGTCCCTTCCAAGGCCTGGAATGCTCTGAGCTTCGCGCTGGGCTGTTGGTCTGAAGAAATAACCCTCGCTAACCCCTGCCCAGTCGCTGAACTTTGATTTGTGGAGTGGTACATGGAACCCTGCAGGAACTTTGAGGGGCGCATCGGACGACGGACGGTTCAGATAGAACATGGCAGACGGAACCAACTTACTAAGGAATACCAACCCATTCTGCGATTTTAAGGTTCGGCCATCCGACTCGCCTTTGCAGCTGAGGGAAAATGGAGTTCATGTAGTGTACACGGCATTTCCGAAGCCTGGATAGCGAGACAGCGTGCAAGGAATCAACCTGCCGTGCGGAGGAAGCCATCCCCGGTCCGCATTTCTATATCGGGATCGTTCCACCGTTTCAGTGAAAGAAAGCACATCAGCCGAGGCTTCGCACTTGTTGTGCCATTGAGCAGAAGTCCAACACTATCGACCGCTCTTGCCACTGCGAGTGGGGTTAAAGGCAGTTTGCGATGCTCATGAAGTGACGTTTCCCGGAGGGAAACACGGTCGACGGTGGCCGTCCCAGATGATTTGGGTCCTATCGTTCCAACGCCGAACAAGCCCCGGGCGGTTGGAAAATGAGAACGAGCGGGAGGTAATGCCTAGGACCAGGTCGTGAAGATTAAGGCTTTAGGGTCTGACGGGAGTAAGAATAGGAAGCTAAGGTTGGCTTACAAGTGGCACTGTATGTACCTGATCAAAAGCCCAAAAGTTCAAAGATGGCGTTTTCAACACCAGGTCTCTGCCCCTTCCTACACTAACCCCACCAATGGGCTGCAGGGGATGTGTGGATAGACACATGCACGATGGAGCCCTGTTCCTTCCCCAGATTAATGATTGGGCTGCTGCCCCCTCCCTGGGGCAGTTAAACCTCGCAGGCACCCTCCCCGAGTCCTCTCGAGGGAGCCGCGGCCTCTTTGTCCTTCCTGCCCACCTCAGCTTGCATTCTTCCAAGGGAGTCGGCTTCGATCCCGAGTCCGTTTTCTGCTTTTCCATTTCGAACTTGGGCTTGCAGTCCTTTTCTTTTCTCACGCCGACTTCGTTCGCGACTGCAGCCCGCCACATTCATTCTCTTCTTTCACTAGTTTAGCAATTATTCCCCATCCACTCCTTCGTTTCGCATAACCTGCGACCACTCTCTTGCAGCCTTGCGTTCATGCCGACTTCGGCAACAATTTGACTTGCACCCTTGGAGAGCCGGCGTATTTACATACAATCGCAATCTCGACCGCTAGATTGGTCTAGTTCTTCACGCCAGGAACACTTTCTCCCCCGCAGCACAACACATTCACCATGAAGGGTGAACGGTTTGTTACATTGCTCTCACTGGCGGTTTCTGCCAGAGCACAGTTTGACAGCCTGGACCCCTGCGGAGTATGCCGTCCGTTTTGACTTTCCGATACCCTGTCAAGCGTCAGATCTAGGCTGGGTTATGGGTGCAGCATAGCTAACGACGCTCCAGCAAACATGTGTCAGCAATACCAATAATCTGGCGGGCCAGTTTGGCTGCGCGGCCATGGATTTCAGCTGTCTCTGTGGCGTTGCGGACTGGGGCAACTCTATCAGAGACTGCGCAGAGGGTGCTTGCCCTCCCGGCTATGCGCCGACTGTGGTCAGCGCAGCCTCCGCCGTGTGTGCCAGTACGTAGTTGATGGGAAGCTCGGGGAAGCATAGTCACTGACAAGGTTCAAAAGCGGCCACCCTCCCACCTGGGGCTCCCAACCCGACGTCCCAGACGAGCACGTCGTCGGAAACGCCTTCGCCAACCGCCAAGGGGTCGACCGAGTCGACCGAGGAGAGCTCAAGCACAACTGTGGGTGAAACATCGGCTTTGGCCATGTATGGCTCGACCGCTGACAGATTGGGCAGCAGAAAACCTCCTCGACCAAGTCGGAGAGCTCGGCAACGTCGACAACTTCGACGACGATGACAAGCTCGACAACGTCTGCGACACCAACGGCTGAGCCGACCAAAACTGTCAGCAGTTCGACAACTGCCTCATCAACTCCCGCAGCATCAACGTCTGAAGCGGCCAAGGGCTCGGCTTCGACCGGGATTAGTGAGGCTGGAAAGATTGGCATAGGCATCGGCGTGGCTGCCGTCGTGATTGGCCTCGCCGCTGTGGCTGCCTGCTTCATGCTGCGCAAGCGGCAGGCGACGCAGCCACCCAAGTTCAAGATCTCGCATCCCATGCCCAGCAACGAGTACGCCTACACGAACAACAATCACTCAGACAACGACATTGGATCCAGCGAACTAGAGATGAAGAGTCGACGATACGAAGACATGCTTCCGCGCACAGAGCCACGGCAGATGGTCTAGTTCGGCACTGCTCCCGGTTCTGAACCGACACGGTTCTCGGGTTAGGGAGAAAGGGGCGTTTCAAGGGCGTTTCAACCTGGGAATGAGGAATGTCAGAAAGAGAACGCTGCTGGAACAGGGTCTGCGAGACAAAGCGGAAGATGGGAGCCGAACACGAACTGGCATTCTGTAACAAGGTGCTGGAACTGCAAATGGCACACTAGCATGGCAAGCAAGTTTGCGGCTGGCTAGGTTTGTTAGCCTGGGCCGATCATGGACCTTAGCAATTGAGTTCGGTTGGCTGTGTTCGTTTTTATGGTGCAGCTCTGAGCGCAAGGTGCGAGGAGCTATCTGGGGCAGACACTGTTCCGACCCGTACATTCTTTGTCGTTTGTGGCGTCTGGCGTTGGTGGACGGGAGTGCAAGGGATTTCTGATGCCGAGGCCTTCCAGCCGCGCGGCTGCAGGAGAACATATTTTATTTGTACATTGTTTGTGCCATGACGTTCAATGAAAACTACAGGCTGATGTTTATCACCCTCCTGCGCTGTTACTGATACAAGGTACGGAGATGGCTCGAGTGACCCCACAAAGCCGCCCACCCATTGGGCTACAAGTATACGCCCTATACATGTAAAGGCCCCAACCAACCTCCTGCAGATCCTCTCTACCACGAATACCATTGTCGCTGCGCAGAGACGGGGCGGTCGGGGAGATGCACCCACGGGCCCTGGCGAAGCTTCCTGGCCTCGCGCTCGGCGGCCTCGCGAATCCGTGTCTTTTCTTCCTTGAGAACGATGGAGATGCCTGTAACAGCCGGGTCAGGAGACGAAGGAGCGGTAGCTTGCAGAGGCGAGGTCGCAACTTACTGGCTGAAGGGAGGCGCTGAAAGTTAACTCTTCCACGGGCGCGGAACTCTGGCAGAGTGCCCCGCAACGGGCCGCGGTTCACCCAGGCCTCGGCCACGTACATGCGGGTCGGGTCGTCAATCTTGATCCACTTGCCGTTCTTGTCCTGAATCTCTATCACCTTGCCGCCGTTGTTGTTGTTGTTGTTGTTGTTGTTGTTGTTATCACCGCCCTCTTGTGCCTTCTTCGCGGAGCCCAGCCCCATCCCGCGCTCGACGATGGCGATATCCCGGGCGAGCTCGAGCTGGTACTTGACCTCCTGGGCGTACTTCTTCTTGCTGAAGCGCATCTGGACCAGCGCATCCTCGAGCGTCTTGCCCTGGATCTGCCGCGCCAGGTGCACGAGCTTCTTGGTGCTGGTGGCGAGCCAGGGGCTCTTGCTGGTGAGCTGGCGCTCGGTGCGGGCGATGCGGGCGGCGCGGGGCTCGCGGCTGAACGGGTTGGTGCCCCGCTGGAGGGAGCGGATCACCATCTTGCGCTCCCAGCGCACGCGGCTGCGCGGGTCCGGGTCGGCGTGGCGGGCCATGTGCTCGCGCACGAGGGAGGCGCCCACGCGGGTGTGGGCCGCGCCGCCACCGGAGCCGCTGTAGGGGCCCGTCGGCACGTACTTGTCGGTGCCCTTGACCTCGTCCGCGAACAGGGCGGGCGCCTGGATGCGCGAGGTGAGCGCGCTGATGAGCTTGTTGCGCGACTCGCGCGTGCCGGTGACCTGCTTCTCTAGCGCGGATCCCCCCCCCTGGGGCTCGCTGCTGCTCTTCTTGCTCCAGAACCATTGGTTCCGGGCGGTGGTGTGGATTGGGCGGGCGGCGGAGGAGGCGGCATTGCGGGGTGAGAGGGTGAGAGACTGGAGGGCGGGTATCAGGGAAGAAGCCGTCGTAGTCGTCGACGTCGTCGTCGTCGTTGTCGTCGTCGAAGGGGTTACGAGCGCCGGGGCTGGGAAGGCTGCAAGTCAGTATCACTCTGGGCGGGAAGGGACGGTTTGGTAATCCGGTTCTTACCGCCCCGGAGCACCCGCCTCGACGACACACTGAGGCTCATGGCGGCGATGGAGATGGCATGGACCTGTGGATTGGACGGGGTGGTTTATCGGGGCGACGTTTTGGACAGGGACATTCTGAAAAAGTTCAATTCGGCCGGCAAATTCCGAGCGTGTCACGCTAACCGCATTGGGCTCCACAGTCAACACCTGCACCTTCCTGCTTCTGCTTCTCAATACTCAATATCACTACAATTGCACAGCGGCCATTGCAAGAGCAGCACTTTGTTTTGTGGGCTGGCTTGGAATCTGGTTCTTGGTTCATTTTGATATTATGCGCTGAAGCTGCGTTATTCAGATTATCTCTCCACAAGCAAGAAAAACGCACCGAGGACGTGCATCGTCACCCACGGGATCACAGTCTGCGACGATGGCACACAAACACACCATCGCTACATACAAAGCGCAAAGTTCGGTAACACACTGGTTGAACAACCGTGTGTATCTCATGTCTCACTGGCAGTTTGTTTCTCAGCTACCTATTCGTGCCAAGCTGGGCCTGTTTGCCCCCAGACCGGGGACGAATTGGAATCCATGTTGCACAAAAAAGATGGACAAGGATGGGGGTGCAGCAGAGCGACTGCGACAGATCATAAGATGGCATTGATCCTTCGTTGCGAGAAAATGCTTGCTCTAGCTCTACCTCCGTTCCGCGATCTCCGCGAGCTTCTCATAGCCAAATGGCTGCACGACCTAGTGGTCATGATCTTGCGGCTTGCTGCGGGTGCAGCACTAGGTTCTTGCTTTATCCCGTCCCATCCCTCCTCCCTCTGCTCTCTCTGCCTTTGGTAGGCCACTTGACCATTTGCGTACCTTCCTACCCAGGTCTCTGCGTGTCAACCCAGGTTCTTGGCCTCCGTGTCTGGGGGTCGCAGTGGCCTCCTCGCACTTTACGAGCCGACTCTTGCTTTCTCCTAGCGGAACAGCAACACCATGGCGGCCATCATGACTTCTTTCTGCTTCCTTCTTCTCCTTCTCCCTCTCTTATTCGTTTCTGGCTCTGCCGATTCTGATAGCTGTTTCTTCCCGAATGGCAAACATGCCGGTTCCTCTGCAAGTTGCTGGGAAACAAACGGTAACCAGACGGCCTTGTGCTGCCAAACCGGCGACCTGTGCCTCAACAACAATGTCTGCGCAGTCAAGTCCCGTACGGGCACCTCTAGCTACTATCGCGGATCTTGCATCGACTCGACTTGGTCAAACCCAAAATGCCCGCCAGGCTCCCGGCTGGCTGACGCCCTCGCCCGACGCCAGGCTGCGCGAGCCGCATGGGGCGGCCAATATGCATGGCGACGTCAAAGGCGCGCCGGCGGCCGCAAGCGCTGCACGTTATGAGCTACCTTGAGAGTAGGATATAGGGTTGGTGGCGGAGACGTCGTGTGCAAGATTTCAGTTCAGTTGTGCTCCTTTCCCCCTCCGTCCAATATAGATAGACCTCTCTGTTTGAGCTGTCGTGGTTCGTGATGCAGCTCTACGCTCTGCCCTGGAAACAAAGAACGGGACTACAATTTCCTCTTTTTTTTCTTTTTGTTTTCTTTTTTTTCCTTTTTTTTTCGAGCATCGCAGTGCCGTTATATACTGCACGATTGGTACTTCAAGCCAATCCGGCGGACCAGGGCGGGCTAAAGTAAGCTTCGGCCAGCTCAGTTAACCGAGCTCTTTCACAGCAGCCCAACGGAGGATCGGAGCTTCGCTTCTTGGCATCGGAGCTCGCGCTGCATAAGCGCCGGTCTTACGCTGAGCCATGATCCAATAGCGCGCGACCGGCCGGCAGGCGGGAGTTGCCAGCGCCGCCCTCGCATGACCAAAACGGGACCTAGTGTCCAACAGACTAAACTAAGGTGATGCAAACTCGGGCTCCCGCTCGAGGGCAGCGGCGAGATTAATGTGTCCATACCCGCTAGTCATGGGTTTGGGGTCTGAAAATATGAATAGTTGGAGATGGCCCAACGATCCTCCCGTGGCTTCGAACTTCCCACTCGACCTTGATCAACTCCTGCTTCTTGGCATCGCACTTACGGAGTAGACCACGAAACGTCATCCCTTCGATTCCCCCGCAGGTTGCACCTCGACCAGACTGCAATCTCAGCCATGTCCTCCAGCTCGGGCCAGCCGGTACGTCTTCCTTTTCATGGGCCTCATGGGAGAATCACAGTGTATCCATCATAACCAACTTGATCTCTTTCCCTTTGAACGAGAATGAGAGAAAAACAACACGTCGAAGAAAAGACCCAAACCCATACTAACACAAGAGACGGGGCGATCATGTCCAGCCACGGCAGGCCCTGCTAGGCGGCGTGCCCTCCACGATCCCCGACATACCCGTCAGCGCGGTGCTGCTGGCGCTCTTCGTGGCCGGCGGCGCCACGCACCTGACCATCTTTGTGCGCAACCGGCGGCGCGGGCCCGAGCACCACTTCTTCTTCTCCTTCCTGCTCTTCGTCTTCCCCGTCACGCGCGTGGCCGCGCTGTCGCTGCGCATCGCCTGGGCGCGCGCCCGCGACGACGCCGACGTCGCCCTGGCCGCCACCGTCTTCACCGCCGCCGGCGTGCTCATCCTCTTCATCGTCAACCTCATCCTGGCCCGCCGCGTCGTCCGCGCCCTGCACCCGCGCCTCGGCCGGCACCCGGCCCTGACGCACGCCTTCCGCGCCCTGCTGGCCACCATCGTCGCCATCCTGGTCATGGTCGTCGTCTGCACCGTGCACTCCAGCCTGGGCGCCGACGCCGCCGCCAGGGCCAAGGAGAGGGACGTGCTGCTCTTCGCGGGCGTCTACGTGACCGTCGTCGCCCTGCTGCCGGCCGTCGCGGTCGCGCTGGCGTGGGCGCTGCCGAACCGGGGCCCGCACCCGCCCGAGCCGCTCGGGACGGGGCCGATGTGGGCCAAGGTCGCGCTGCTGGGGTTCGCGTCGCTCCTGCTGACGCTCGGGGCCGGGTTCCGGGTCGGAGTCAACTTCGCGGCGAAGCCGGCCGGGCAGGAGCAGTGGTACCATTCCAAGCCGGCCTTCTACTGCTTCAACTTTGTCCTCGACCTGATCGTCGTCTACTCTTATGCCATCTTCCGCTTCGACCGGATGTTCCATATTCCTCCCGTGGACCATAAGAGCTCGGCGTCCGGTCACTCCTCCGGGAACGACAAAGAGGCGGCCCATGGTTCGGGACCGCAGCAGCACCCGGGGCTGGGTTTGAATGCCGAGAAGGGAAGTTTCGGGGAAAGCGGCAGAGACCTGATGGACAAACACCGCGATAGTGGGCCGGGACATTATGAAGTGTAATTAACGGCTGTTGTTTACATGGAGTGGGCAGTACATAGAGAACTGGCTTTTCCAGAACATTTGTGAAGCAATGCTCCTTAGTGTCGAAACAGCCACGGCATTGGTCCTCGGCTCATGTCACCATCCTAATTCACCTCTATGACAGTGGCTCGTTATACATGCGAGCAAGGCGGCATCGGTGAATTGGAGTACTGTTTGATATTCCCCCCTGCGGGCCACCAGGGGTCCACTACGGACGATGAGCTATGCTGGGTGCCGTCACCGACCGTACCGTTCCGACGGAAACAACCCACAGCAGTATCTTTCAAATCCCAGAAAGTCAGAGAGTGGATTCGGAAAGAACTGGGGCATTCAATCTCCCCTCACTCACACGTCTGAGTTGTTCTGCCCTCCCCCGATACGAACGCTGGCAATGCTGCCCGAAAGCTTCCTGAGTTATGCCCGTGCTAACCGTCATCCGGATACTATGGTATGCATCTCATCGCTTGAATATCTATAGAAAGCACGAGGCCCATTGTACGGTATCGTGGGTGACCAAGGTTGATATCTATGTCAAGCCGTTTGACAGCAACGGGCGATAATTAATTTATGTATAAACTACCAAAGCGGTCTGGGCTTCCCCATCTCCGTTTTCGAAATCTCACGTTTGATTCCACTGATTATAACATCTGTCCTCATGGGTGTAGGTATAGTAAATCCACAGACTGTCTTGAAAATTGTGTTATATTCATAGAGAGGTCATCTTGCGATTCTTGAACCTCAGATAATCAGGGATGAGGAAAGCTTACCAACTGCCGGTTTCTTTTTTGATTCCTTCCCTTTCCCTTTTTTTTTTTTTTTTTCCTTTTTTTCTTCTCCTCTTCTTTTGTTTCTTGCAACTTGACTGCTAGGATGTAGTGAGACTCTTAAGGATGACGAACTGGGAATCCTTCAAGACCGTCGTTGGTATTTAAACGGCCAATTGGGACTTACCCTACATCAGAGTGCTTCTGGTAGGATAAGGTTCTGCTGTACGAGACATTTGAGGCTCGGCGAGGTAGCTGGAGATGGTGGTGTAAGAGACACAGGTCGCGGACATGGAAGTTTGAGTCGCACTGAAGTTTCTGGAGCTGGTGCGTCCCGACAGCATTCATCGACAATCAACTGATAGGTAGATGGCATAATAGAACATTATTGAGTACGTTTGACACGGAATACTGCACCGTCCACGGGCCGGGGGTTTAGTGTTAGCAACGTGTTGTTCCGGCAGGGAGAGACGATATTTCGTTCTTCAGCTACACGAACATTTGAATCCCCGCTCCAGCGCCATCACCAGTGGTAAGGGAGAGAGACTGGGATGATCGCAGAGCTTAGATTGCATAGCGATGACTCCCTGTTGCGGCTAAGAGCAGGATTTGGAACACCATCACGCCATCACCATCACGGCTCAATCGACTTGGTTCATGGGTTGCATTATCCATCTGCCATTTAGCAACGGATCATTCCCGCCGCAAGGGCTGCCATGACAAGATGCATTTTTCCCAGCTCCCCGCCTTTCATTTCCTTGCCATGAAAGCGACCAAAAGCGAGACAAGCAGTCCGAAGTACGCCCCCCACCATGGAATCCGTCGAAAGAGCCCCGGGACGCAACACACGCGCCCGGCCTCCTGCGCAGCGAAGCGATGAAAACCTCCCTGCCGCTCCGCGACCCGTCCGTCCCCGGCCCCAACACCGAAACACCAGTCCCTTACGCCCTCGACATGACACCCCAAGCGCGGATGATATTGTCGGTGTAGCCGGCGAAGAGGGTCTGGCCGTCGGCGCTCCACGCGAGGGAGACGCACTCGGGCTCACGGCTCTTCTTGCCGACGTTCTGGAACTCGGGCTTGAGCTCGTCGACCTTGCTCTTCTTCTCGAGGTCGAAGATGATGATGCTGCTGGCAGTGGCAGCGCACAGCCAGTACCGGTTGGGGGAGAAGACAAGGGCATGGATCTCGTCGTTGGCATTGAGTGAGTACAGGTGCTTGCTCTCGTTAAGATCCCACAGCATCGTGGTACCGTCCTTGCCACCAGAGGCGCACAGAGATCCATCGGGGGAGATGGTGACGGTGTTGATGTAGCCGGTGTGGCCGATGTGGTCGGTCTGCAGCTTGCAGCTCGAGAGCTCCCAGACCTGCCAGAAAGTCAGCCGTGAACTGGATTCCAACGGAGCTCTAAGTTCATTTATTGAGAGGCATCATTCGCTCAGAGCACGGTGAATGTTTGTCTCATGGCCTGTGGCGAAACAGGCTCTGAAGTAGCAAATACTTTGGAAGTTGCAAACATCATCGCGAAGCCAGAGAGCCCTCAAGAACCCCACACGTACCTTGACCAGCTTGTCCCAGCCGGACGAGACAATCACGGGGTTCTGCGGGTTGGGCGAGAAGCGGACGCACGAAACCCACTCGGTGTGGCCCTTGTCGGTGATGGTGTACTTGCAGTCACCGAGGGTGTTCCAGAGCTTGATGGTCCGGTCGCGGGAGCCCGAGACGATCTGGCGGTTGTCGGCCGAGAAAGAGACCGAGAGGACGTCGTTGGTGTGACCGACGAACCGGCGGGTGGTGGTGCCGGTCGACAGCTCCCACAGGCGGAGGGTCTTGTCCCAGGAAGCGGAAAGGGCATAGGCACCGTCCGACGAGATCACCTGCCACGCCAATCAGCACACCTCAACTCTTCCCAATTCTTGGATTCCTGAAACCGGCCGCGTCCCCAAGAACCGGTGGTGCGGGCAAACATACGCAGTCGGAGACGATGTGGGAGTGGCCACGGAGAGACCGCTTGGGGTAGCCGTACTGGGTCTCATCGCGGGTGAGGTTCCAGATGATCAGGGTCTTGTCTCGGCTGGCGGAGAGAAGCATGTTGGGGCTGTAAGAATATCACGGTAAGTGCAAGTCCTCCACATGGACGCAATTGATCGGGTGCTCGTACTTCTCAATCGACGTGGCCAAGGCGGTGACCCAGCCATTCTGCAAGGCACATCGTCAGCTCCATACTCGAGGATCCCAGCGTCGGTTTCCGTCGAGCAACTCGAGAGGCTGGAGAGTCTCGAGGTGCGAAATTGTTTCAAAGCGACGGCGGCTGGGTCAACTTACGTGGCCCTCCAGGGTGCCCTTGAGGATGAGTTGCTCAGCCATATTGACGTCCTTCCTGGGATTCGAAGATCGGTGGAAGAATGGTGAGCTTTTTCGCGGTGCCTCGTTTCGTCGGGGGTCAACAGAAATCGGGGCGCTGCGGGAGCTCTGGAATTCCGAAATTTTTGTGCGGCCGAAATAGGGTCCGCCGTGGGGCCGGCTGAAGGCGGTGGCAGCGACGGGCAGGTGGCAGAAAGCGCTGCGGTCCGGCAGCTCAGCCGTCAGCTCAGCTGCCGCGGTGTTAGCCTGAGCCAAGCGGGGCATAATCAACCACTAATCTTATCGGCGACGTAGCTCAGTTCAATGATGACAGGATAGTTTTGCAATTACTGCGCCCGAGCACGAGGATTGAGAAAGGGATGCATCTAAATGCATCTACGTCTATTGCCGCTTCGACTATCTGGGTATCTTTTGTTCTCCCAATGCACTGACCCAACTCCCAACACCGTACGCTGAGGTAAATAAAGGCCGAGGAGTATGTACGCATATTTCGTACCGGCAAGCCAAAAACAAAGCAAAACAAAAAAAAAAGACAAAAGGTCAAAACACCCCGTATCTTTCCCATCATCCCTTCCCTGTAATTCCATGTCCGGAGACAGCTACCTTTCTGGTCCCTGCTCGGGGTAGGTCCTGCCGATACGAAGCCTTCTCCGTGTTCACAATCATGCTGTGATCCGCAATTTCGAACCGGCCCTTGTCCCCATGCATTGCCGCCGGATGAAACTCCTTGCCCTTGGACTTGGTGTCGTCCTCGATCAGTTCGCGCATTGCAGCCTCCCATAGGTTGTAGCGCTCGCGCCGTGCCGGTTGCCGTTGCGCTGCGGACCAAACCTCCTTCTGTTTCGCGATCTTGGATGCACGCATCAGCCTCCTAAGCGCTCCTTCACCTGCCTTCGCCTCCTTCGCTGCCGCTTCACGCATCTTCTTGGGATCTCCATGGGGTATCTCGTCTGGAGCGAGTGGTCGTTGTGGTTGCGGTGGTTGCGTCTGAGACCCGTAGAGTGTCTGAGATGAGGTTTCGGGGTTGAACGTGCCCCAGTCGTCTGACACTGTGACAGCGTCGACGCTCTCGGGAGTACATTTGTATGTGTGAATACTCGGGAACGCGGGAAATGATTCGGGAATGTACTGCTTCCCTGCCTTGTCCGGAGCACCGTCTAGCTCCTCGCCGAGGATCGGAAGGTCTTTCTCGAGAGGATCGGCCGGTAGAGGTTCCCACGCTGGCAAGCGTTTTGACCTCGGAATTGGCGGTTTCCTATGCGGTTCCAATAGTGATGTGGTTAAATTGAAGCGCCCCAAGGCCAGCTCAAAGTCGCGAGGAATCGGATGTTGGCGCCGGGCCGAGTTCTTGAACGTCCGCACACTCTGACCAAGGGAAATAATGTCTGAGGCGAGTTAGAGTTTAGCTCGTAAAGCCTCAGTTAATAGCCAACGTACAGGTCTCTGCCATGGCAGCGAAGCTCTCCATGGCATCGGGCATGGCGCCGTCAAAGCCGACCTTCTCCAAAGCCAACGCGATTGCGCGTCGCAGACCCTTGCTTGCCAACTCCTCTGTAGTCGGTGATGCCGAGGCATGAGGTGATGAGCCTAACCGTCCGACGGAGAGTATGGTATGCGGAGATCGGAACCGTGGCCGCTTGGCGTCGGCCCCATCCTGTTGGTCTGACTCTGCTGGTCGTTTTCGTGACTCGGTTGACATGGCGGCGGATACCGCCTCGACCGCGGCAGATGACATCGATGCAGCCAAAAGCGCTCTCTTTCAACACGCCTAAACCCGGTGTCTCGAGAAAGCGCGCGCGTTGGGTGATGATGGATGGATGGATGGATGGATGGAACCGAGTTGACGATAAGCTGTGATGCGCGGTTCGCGGAAAGAGCTGGGTACCGCGGCGTTGATGCAGGCAGAAAGAAGCACGGGCCATCGCTAGGAACCAGCCGCAGCGAGCAGGATGTTCTCCATATTTTTTTTTCGGCAAGCTGTTTCCATTATCGTTTCCTTCAGAGCTCGAAAGCTAATGGTATCGATAGCATTGAAAGGTAGGTAGTGATGAATGTAACTTGTTTTTTATGCCTATGAACTCGAACTATTTCCTTCACACGAATGGTAGATTGATGAATATCAAGTGAGCGCGGAAAGCCGAGGTGGAGCACTGAAACTGAGAGGAAAAGGTCGAGACCCGCTCAGCCTTTTTTACACCACCTTCGTCTCGGCGAGTGTAAACTCACTTTCAGGTCTTTCGATAAAACAGCCCTAAAGAAGAATACGGGCAAGACCTTCAGCAAAGGATATATCATGCACGACCTCGAGACTCTCAAGAGCGGCGGCTACAGGGGCGCCGGGCTCACCCGGCTTAGGCTGGCATGTCCTCTACCTGCGTTCCCAGAAGAAGTACTCGAGCTCGGAGATACGCTCGAGCAGCTGGATCTCTCAGGGACCGGCCTCTCATCGCTCCCGGCAAATTTGGGTTCGGCTCTCCCAAAGCTGAAGACCGCCCTGTTCTCTAACTGCACATTCAAGGTATTTCCTAGAGAACTAGCGTCATGTGCCAACCTCGAGACCGTTGCTTTCCGCAATAACGGGATGGAAGAAATCCCCGAAGATGCCTTCCCGCCGCATCTACGCTGTCTCATCCTCACAGGCAACCATCTCCCTTCCATCCCGTCTAGTATCGGCCGCTGCGATAGCCTGGAGCAGTGCATTCTCACCGGCAACCAGCTACGGGACCTGCCCGCCGAGATGGCCAACTGTAAAAGGCTGCACACCCTTCGTCTCAGCTCCAATAGGCTTTCGAGGCTCCCTTCCTGGCTCTACACGCTCCCCGAGCTAGCGTTTCTGTCCTTTGCCAGCAACCCCTGCGCATCGCCAACCACAAACGGGATCCATGCCCCGCGCGGGGTGGCAAGCATCTCCTGGGCAGAGCTCGAGGTTCAGCAGCCCCTGGGCACCAACACCTCTCAGGGGCTTTGGCACCAGTCACCGCACTTTGCCGAGGACGTGGCCATCAAGCTCTTCCGCGACCCGCCCGCCAGCCACAGCACCGACGCGGGCGACGACGGCTCGGCCGCAGACGAGATGTCCGCCTGCCTCGCCGCGGGAGCCCACGAGAGCCTGGTAACGATCCTGGGGCAAATTCACGGCCACCCAGACGAAGATGTCGCCGGCGCTGCCCGAGGAGAGGAGACGGAGACGGAGACGGAGGAAAGAGGCGCTCTACAAGGCGGCATCGTAACGCAGCTCCTCTTCGACTCTTACGTCCCGCTGAGCACCTCACCACCACCACCACCACTACTACTACTACTCCTCCTCCTCCTCCTACTACTACTGCTACTACTGACGACGATGTTGCCGCCGCCGTACCACTAGACGCCAAAACGGCCCTCCAGATGCTAGCTGGCCTGGCCAGCTGCCTCTCGCACCTGCACGCGCGCGGCATCGCCCACGGCTCGCTGCGGCCGGAGAACGTGCTCGCCAGCGCGGCGGACGCGCACGCGCTGCTCACGCACTTCCGGGCGGCGACGCCCTACGGACGGGGCGGCGGAGGTGGCAGCTCCGCGGGCCCGGCCCCGGCGCCCGTTCCCGCCCACAGCCAAGCGCAGGAACAGGAGCAGGAGCAGGAGCAGGAGCAGGAGGATGACCTGTTGGAGAAGGTAGAGGTCCTCGCGTTCGGGCGGCTGGTGGATTTTGTCCTCGGGCTCGTTCAACCGGTGGGCGGCGGCGGTGACGACGACGACAAGGAGGGGCAGGCGGAGGCGGAGAAGGGCCTGAAGGAGCTCCGGGATCGGTGCGTGGCGGCCGGGACTCGGGAAAGGCCCGGGTTTGAAGAGGTGGTCGAGGTCCTGGAGGGATTGATGGGCTGGAGGGGCATGATGCGCATTCCGAATGTCGGACCTGTCTAAGGGGGGAGGTTGTCGGAGGGCAGTAGTGATGGTGAGAGACACAGCGGGCGCGGGAAGGGGGAGGAGGTGTGGCTGAAGCTGCCTCTGTTTTACTGACTCCTGATGACAGAGGGGAGGAGAACGGGAGATTGGAGCAACAATTTGGTGCCCCTTGGTTGTTGGTGGGACTGCAATTGGTGTGACCACTCTCCCCTATTTTGAGGGCCCGGTGGGAACGGTCGACAACATCCTGCGTCCAACTGAGATGCTCGTTTGTGTGGGCGACCGAACAGGGCAACCAAGGTAATCAACTCGGTAACCGCGGTCGGGGTTGACCGTGTTCGGCCTGCTCATTCCGAGATAACTAGTTACTAGTTACTCCGTAATAGATCTTTCACATTTTGCATGTGTTGTGCAAACTGAGCACCTTACGTACATCCATGCGTAGCAGAAGGAAGGAAGCGGCTGAGGAACTTCTTGATTAGAGGCCGATCCATATGTAGAATCACGCGATATAATCTGTACATGTGAACAGACAGGGCAAGGAAGCAGCACACAGTCAGTTCCATATCCGTACAACGTGGAGCTCGGCGCCACAAGGATCGTTCGGTGTCTCCTCTACCTCGGACCATGATTTGCTTTTTCGGGGAGGGGGCTGAAGCCCTCCCCCTTGCCCCGCTGCTCATGGCAGTTGCTGTGCCGCAACGTGCTCACGATTCTACAGAGTAGTGTACACTAGGGGCGTCAGCAATACCCTGGCTCTGCGGCGTGTAACTAGTGTATGCATGTACTGTCATCCGTAGAGTGTGCACAGACACCTCTGCTACGCACACAAATGCAGAGGGTATGCGCAGTCGGCTGCTGCCGCGGGGTGTTTGCCGCGGGATTTCGTGTCATGTGGTCTCTCTCGGATACTGTAATCTGTAGATATGGATGGCTTTATGCGCTTCGTGCGACGACGTTGCAGCTCGTCTACCCTTCCGCCATCCCTGCTCAGCCGCTTGCCAACGGGCCTCCCGCTCTCCGGAGCGCGGGGCAAGGACAGAGATGGTTTAGTTAGACATGCCAAATCACGGACTAGGCGTTGCGTTCAAATGAAGATCGAACAGGATGACTGCTGCAGGGTGTACTAGCACTGGACGGACGGACGCCTGCAGGATATCCATGGATGTCTGTGTGCTGCGGCGAAGGATGCCCTGTTATTGTCGAGGGGTTCATTCGTTCCCACATTGGCTTTCGTGTTGGAGGCGGGCCGGGTCGAGCGATTGGGCGCAAATGGGTTGCAGGGTGGCCCTGCACAGCGGGCGCTAAAACTTGGGCTCTGGCACGGCGTGGAAGGGCAGCACACCTCAGGCCGCCAACGGGCGTCTCATTGCAGATGCTTCCATTCCTCTTGCCAAAGGCTTCTAGAAGCGGACAATTTTCCCTTTGTGGTCGACGGTTGTGACCATCCACACCTCGGAGACACCTACCATGGGAATGCTGTGCGTTTCACACGCAGGTCAGGCACTGTAACTATCCCAGAAGTGATGGACAGGACTGCTTGCCTTCTCCGGGGGCCTTTATTTTACGCAATATCGTTGGTTGGCGGGCGGCCAGGAGCCAGCTCCGGCGGCGTGTGGTTGGTCAGTTCTTGGTGGGCGAGCTACGTTAGGTCGCTGGTGCCCCTCGAGTTAGCGCCATCCGGAGACGGAGATTTGCGGGGGGAAAAGCCACGGGCCATGCCACTTTTCGACCAGAGAACCCTGCATTCGCCTATAATATACTCCGTAGTGCTGCACTAGGCTAGTTATACGGATTACATGTATAGTATGCACTGTATCCATGTATCATCAGCGCCTTACCGTGCACGCGGAATTTGCCAACCTGGAACCTTGGTGTGACTGGAGGTTGCCATTGCCAGTGCAAAAGGGGTTCGTCAGCTCATCGCCGCAGCTGAGACGGACAGCGGCTGAGAGCGGCGAGCAAGACTGACGGCCCAATTTTTGTTGGAATAACGGGTGATTATGTCGAAATGCCTGGTTTTGAATTCGAGACCATCACACGCAGATGCCGTAGTTTCCCTTCACAGTACCCTAATCCGGGCCACGCTGTGATTGTGCGAGAGAACCGTCAACTTTTTAAGTGGGTCTTACATGCGGGCATTTGCGTGAGACGGAGCCAGGGAAGGCACGAGTCAGCGGGCTGCTCCCCTTCCATTTCCTTCCAAGGTTCAAGCCTACTCCGTAGCTAACCCGTCAAACACCCAGGTATCCATGGGTTCATCCTCCCCGGGCCAATTACTTCGACTTGTACTGTAGTTACACTAGTAACTAGCTCGGACCCGACTCGCCTCTGCCCGACCCGACCTCGACAGCGCTGCACTACAGAACGACAATACTAGTAGGTAGTGAAGAATTGGCTTCTTCTCCCGACCTGGCCTTCCATGATTCCACGCGGGATTCCGTGCTGTGCCGCGGACGGGCCAATCTTCAACCGGTCATATCCACCCCCAAACCATGTGCCAAGTCCGACACGGGATGTTCGAGATGCATGGGGCTTGCTGACGAGAGATGCCCACGGCGAACTCCTTAATCGATACACGACACTATATACGGAGTAACCCGTCCGTACATTTACGAATCCTTGCGAAATACGGCGTACACTACGCGGTACTCCGTACACAACTACGGAACACTGGCCGTGAGACGGTCGGTGACCTCACTGAGACATGCAGGAGCGTTTCCCTCACCGTCCGTTGCAGATTTGGAGCCAACCAACAAGGGCCCCGCTGCAACGCTGTCCGGAGAGGGGAGAGCACCACGACCGAAGGGGGACACCCAAAATTACGCAGCGCCAGGAACGCCACGACGAGTGTACGGGACATACAACATAACTAGTAGGGCTGCGCGCACATATAAAGAGAAGTATGTATGTACGTACGTACATATTTACATACATACATACATATATACATACCTACACTACTACTGCTACTACCACTACAGCGGTTATACCGTATAACTATACAACAATCTACGCAGTACACAGCAGTGTGCGCATTGGTTGCCGATAGCAAATTGCTCTTGCAACGGACATCTCCCTCCCTCCCTTTACATTAACCGAGCGCATTGTATGTGCTAAATGTACTAACTACACTGATAATGCAGCGACTGCGGCGGCGGCATCTTTTACGACATGGTTGCGCCCTGCCCGGGGTCGGCACGTCGGCCTGTTTTGCAACGGTCCTTGCAGGGCATGACAACCCGACCCCCTCCCCGGCTTCCGTTAACTACAGCCGTGCTGGCGCGACATGCTGCGTTTACATACTTGTATAGTACACTACGAAGTACTCCGTACCTACGGATACTGCAAGGAGTGTATTCTGTACCTCGTAGTGGATGGGTTCAACTGACCAACGACCCAACGGCCCCACCGTTTCCCGTCACCGTCCGCTCGACCCCTGCTCCGGCCCTGGTTCCGGGGGGAGGCGCCAAGTCATGTCACCACAGATTAAATCCCTCTCTGACTGGCCCCGTTCCAGGAAGGGGGAGGGGGGGGGGGAGGAGGAGGAGGAGGAAGAAGGACACTCCAACTAACTTATAAGTACGAACATACATGTAGCCATGAGACTGCGCGGTGCTCGACGGGACGGCGTGGTCGTGTCTTGTACGGGGAGCCTTTTGTTTTCTCGTCCCGGTTTGGGCTCTTGGGGACCGCGAGTCGGCGAGCCACGAAGCTGGCTTAAGCAACTTTGGGTTTAACATCCAGCATTGCTCGAATCCGACCTCTACTCTCGCCGCAGACAGCAAGAGTCAAGAGTCGCCGACTTTCCATTCACGGATGTATGCATGTGCTGGACAAGGAGTCTAAGTACCGTACATACATACGGCACCCCGTGCATAACCGACTCGCATACGGATTACACTACAATTAACTTAGGTGTCAGACCGATTTCCGCCCGATACAAACCAGCGGCTCTCGGGCGCTGTCTTTAGCTTGGCTGTGTCATTACCAGCATCATCGTGCCGAACAGCCCCGGAGCCACCGCCATTCATCCGGGTCACTTACATACCGTCTTGCACACGACCTTCCCTGGCCATCTGCCGCCAACAACACTCTCTCTTTGTCTCTCTCCCTTTTTTTTTTTTTTTTTTTTTTAATTCTCTGTCTCTCTGCCTCTCACTCTCGATATCCACACACTCTCTGTCTGTCTTTCCCGGAATTTACATAGCTCAAACCAGACAACGAGCAGACACTACAACGTCGCGCCCGCACCGCCAATCGCGGGGAATTGTGCACTGGTCGAAGTTGTGACACCGGAATGGGCAGAAGGCAGGACCCGGGGGCCGGTGTGTGTTGAATCTGCCGTATGTGTGGAGAGCTTGGGCTGTTGTTGATCCCCCCCGCAAGTCAGTTCGGCCCGGCGCCCCCTCTCACCCCCCT